>NW_025279216.1:0-1236 GCF_018294505.1 Triticum aestivum
AAAGTAAGACAGTGCGATAAGAAGTTTCAAGCGGATAGGCAATCGTTCATTGCCTGAAGCAGAGTGCGAAAGGGGTTCAGAGCAACGGGAATAAGTATTGTGTCCGATACCAGAATAGATCAACAGGTAAGTGGCCCGTGAATTACATACATAGTCAAGCACGAGGAATAACTCTGACAACAGGGTGTACAGGAGAGTCAGGTTTCGATCCTGTGGAACTGTGGGTTATGGGCCCACCATGTGGGTTAAAAGTAGGAAAGGCGGTGACGTCTTGCACAATCATGTAAGCAAGGCATGTCAGAGGAGAGTCTATGGGTCATGTCGGCAACAACATAGGTACCAAGGGCGAGGGACGAAGAGAACCATTTTCCTGCTCGTTGAACGAGGCGGACCAATAGGCAAAGTTCTCGTCCATCGGCGGTTACCGGAAGTTATCAACAGTAGAAACAGGGTTTTGCTGACAGAATTGTACACCGAGGTATATACATAAGCAGGAGAATATTACTGCTTAGATCATATAGATCACAAGAAAGGTTAAACCAAATAATGGAAAGGAAAACGTGTTTAAACACATATATCAGGGGTATATCCTTCCCAAGGACAAGCAGAGCATGATATCCTTGGCAGGATATAATGTAGAAAACTCCTTAGGAAAGGGGAGAGAAATTTCATGACATTACCGATGCAACGGTGTTTGGGGTAATTGAGCAAGTAACATTTAGCATTGGGCTTCAAATGTTCTTGTTGAAAATCGGAGCACCACCGACATGCTTCGAGATAGCATTGACATGGTCTATAGGTGAAGATCAGACTTTGGAAACAACAGGATCCATCAGGAACAACTTATAAAATAAGTCTTACAATTTCCTCATTGAAGAATGGATAACCTTGCTGAAAAGGAAACTATAACACTTGGTCCTCCGGTCAGGTGTGCATGACATCACCTTACCGGGTCATATGAGGATCAATGTTATAACTCTTGAAAATATGTTCCAACCATCATATCTGACCGAGATTCAGATCTGATTGGGGTCATGATACCTCAGACCCAGGATGCCTGAGAAGAAAAGGTGTAACACAAATTGTCGAGATTGTATGTTAAGATTCTCCAGAATTGAACTATGGATGCAAGTTCAGAAACAAGAGTTCATCAGTAAACCAAGGAGAGGATGAGGGGGTGGCTGATGGTCTCAGCGACAATTCCTCGAGATTTCCAAAAAGATGGATTTCCACAAT
>NW_025279217.1:0-1236 GCF_018294505.1 Triticum aestivum
GTCCATGCTTGCGTGTTGCGTCATAGTCAGTCTGACCAGTTTCAGCACTGATGGCTTTGTTGACAAGTTTCGAAAAAGATGTGCACTCATGCAGACGGAGGTCGCGGCGAAGCTCAGGACTAAGGCCCTTACGGAACCTTGCTTGCTTCTTGGCGTCAGTAGAAACTTCCTCAGTTGCATATCGGGCGAGATTACCAAACTCCCTGCTATAGGCATCCACAGAAAGTCGGCCTTGGGTGAAGCTGCAAAATTCTTCACGTTTACGGTCCATGAGACCCTCCGGAATGTGATGTTCACGGAAAGCCTCGCTGAATTCAGCCCAAGTTGTGACATGGCCCGCTGGGCGCATAGCTCCATAATTCTCCCACCATAGACTGGCGGGGCCTTCAAGATGATATGCAGCAAAGGTGACCTTGTCAGCCTCCGCTACCATCGCGGAACGCAGTTTGTGAGAGATACTGCGAAGCCAGTCATCAGCGTCGAGAGGCTCGACGGAGTGGTGGAACGTGGGTGGATGCAATTTGATAAAATCACTGAGTGCCACCACGTTAGCCCTCTGATGGTGTGCTGTATTCTGTTCAATACGCTCCAACAAACGGTTTGTCTCCCGCTTGTTTCTCTCGGCTAGTGAAGGAGGTTGAGGCAGATGTTCATTTCTGGCTTCACTGCCTTCGGCCTGCTCTTGGGAAGCAGGGTTGGCGCGTGTGTTGACCATCCTAGGTGATCAAGACAATGATTTAGTCAGGATGGTAAAATTCCGTCATGGGATACATAATGTAAGGAATAACTCGGAATGCAAGATGATCATCCGTATGACATGGTAGATACAGAAACTGCTTCTTTTATTCCATCGTCATACACACCATACAGGGTTTAGTACAAGACCAAACAAAGTACTATTACGGTGAAAAGAGGATTACATCTCATCGGAGGCATTCCAAGCTCCTATACATTATTTTTCTACATCTCCGGAAGGAGTACAAACTAGGTCATATCCCACGAGTCACGCAGGACGATAGACGACACAGCTAGTGCGAACTAGTGATACTACCACTAACTCAGACTGATCCGTAGTAGTCCTCGTAGAAGTCACCTCCATAGCCCGGAAGTTCAACATGATCATCCGGAAACAGACGGTCTCGCGGAGCTTGTGGACCATAGGGGCTAGGATGAGGCCTTGGACCAGCAAACGGTGGCCTGCGGGGACCGCGAGGTGGGGTGATGCCTCCTACATCA
>NW_025279218.1:0-1236 GCF_018294505.1 Triticum aestivum
GCCAAAATTGTGAGTGTTGATGACCGGCACATAAACGCACCACGGGGTTCGTAAATCGTGGAAATCACTCCGGGACCCCCGAAACTAAGTAATAGTCCAAGAAACGGGCCAAAATCGGCCCAAACTGCGATTGTTCATGACCTACATGTAAGCGCACCTTGGGGTTCAACAACCATGGAAATCGCTTTGGCGCCCCAAAACGGTGAGTAATAGTCCACGAAACGGGTCACAATCGGCCCAAAATGCGAGTGTTGATGACCGACACGTAAACGCACACGGCGGTTATTTAACCATGGAAATCACTCCAGGACCCCAGAACAGTGAGTAATACTCCACGAAACGGGCCAGAATCGGCCAAAACTGAGAGTGCCACAAAACGAGCCCGAATTGGCCGAAACTGCGAGTGTTGATGATCGACACGTAAACGCACCCCTGGGTTTGTTAATTGTGCAAGTCACACCGGGACCCCAAAACAGTGAGTAATAGTCCACGAAACGGGCCAGAATCGTCCAAAACTGTGAGTGTTCATGACCGACACCTAAACGCATTTTGGGGTTCAACAACTATCGAAATCACGTCGGGACCCCTAAATGTTGAGTAATAGTCCACGAATCGCGTCAGAATTGGCCAAAACTGTGAGTATTGAGGACACACACGCAAACGCAACCCGGGAATTGTCAATCATGGAAATCGCTCTGGGACGCCAAAACGGTGAGTAATAGTGCACGAAGCGGACCAGAGTCGACCAAAATTGTGTGTTGATGACCGACATGTAAACGCACCATGGAGTTCGTCAATCGTGGAAATCACTACGGGACCCCCAAAACTAAGTAATAGTGCAAGAAACGGGCCAAAATCGGCCCAAACTGCGATTGTTGATGATCGACACATAAGCGCACCATGGGGTTCAAGAACCATGGACATCGCTTTGGGGCCCCAAAACGGTGAGTAATAGTTCATGAAACGGGCCAGAATCGGCCCAAAATGCGAGTGTTGCTAACCGACACATAAACGCACCCCGGTGCTCGTCAATCATGGAAAGCACACCGGGACGCCAAAACAGAGTAATAGTCGAAGAAACAGGCCAGAATCGGCAAAAACTATGAATGTTGATGACAGACAGTAACTGCACCTTGGAGTTCAACAACCATGGAAATCGCTCTGGGACCCCAAAGCGGTGAGTAATAGTGCACGAAACGGACCAGAATCGGCCAAAATTGTGAGTGTTGATGACCG
>NW_025279219.1:0-1236 GCF_018294505.1 Triticum aestivum
CTTTTCAGAGTTCATTTGAAATGCTTTTCAATTTTAGGGTCTTATAGCTCAAAATAATTAGTAAATGCATGAGAAATAACAAATGAAGTCAGAAAGGATTGAAAAATGATGATGTGGCTTTGAATGGTGCATTTTGAACACACAAAAAGTCAGGAGTTCAAATAAGGTTTAAAAAATGAAATCCCTTTGTAACAGACGAGTTTCCGGATGAAATCCTGATACTTTGAAAGAGATTGTCCGTTTTGTACACGAAGTGCATCCAGTTTTTGCTGTAACCCTCTCAACTTTCTTGCACATGCTATGTGGATGAAATGATGATATCATGCCAACTTTCAACCTTTTCAGAGTTCATTTGAAATGCTTTTCAATTTTAGGGTCTTATAGCACAAAATAATTAGTAAATGCATGAGAAATAACAAATGAAGACAGAAAGGTTTGAAAAATGATGACGTGGCTTAGAATGGTGCATTTTGAACACACAAAAAGTCAGGAGTTCAAATAAGTTTTAAAAAATGAAATCCCTTTGTAACAGACGAGTTTTCGGATGAAATCCTGATACTTTGAAAGAGATTGTCCGTTTTGTACACGAAGTGCATCCAATTTTTGCCGAAACCCTCTCAACTTTCTTGCACATGCTATGTGGATGAAATGATGATATCATGCCAACTTTCAACCTTTTCCGAGTTCATTTGAAATGCTTTTCAATTTTAGGGTCTTATAGCACAAAATAATTAGTAAATGCATGAAAAATAACAAATGAAGTCAGAAAGTATTGAAAAATGATGATGTGGCTTTGAATCGTGCATTTTGAACACACAAAAAGTCAGGAGTTCAAATAAGTTTTAAAAAATGAAATCCCTTTGTAACAGACGAGTTTCTGGATGAAATCCTGATACTTTGAAATAGATTGTCCGTTTTGTACACGAAGTGCATCCAGTTTTTGCCTTAACCCTCTCAACTTTCTTGCACATGCTATGTGGATGAAATGATGATATCATGCCAACTTTCAACCTTTTCAGAGTTCATTTGAAATTCTTTTCAATTTTAGGGTCTTATAGCTCAAAATAATTAGTAAATGCATGAGAAATAACAAATGAAGTCAGAAAGGATTGAAAAATGATGATGTGGCTTTGAATGGCGCATTTTGAACACACAAAAAGTCAGGAGTTCAATTAAGTTTTAAAAAATGAAATCCCTTTGTAAGAGACGAGTTTCCGGATGAAATCCTGATACTTT
>NW_025279220.1:0-1236 GCF_018294505.1 Triticum aestivum
GCTAGATCGATGTGACATCGAGTCGGGGTCCTGACAGCGTTGGTATCAGAGCCGGACTGCCTGTAGGTTCTCCAAGCCAAACTGGTCGATGTTGAGTCTAGAAATTCTTTAGTTATATGTAGGGGAATTGTTTGTGGGTTGGAACGTAAGGCTCTTTTTACTCCTTTATCTTATGACATTCTGATCTGAGTCAGTCCATTCTTCCACCGGGGGTTAAGGAATTAGGATCTATTCTCTCTATCAGGATCACGTGTTACTAATCAGTAGTACCTTATAAGTTTGATGGATACAAGCCTAGTTCAGTTCTTCTACCATGTTATGTTGCTAGGATGGTCTCAGAACTTTGATATGATGATGTGGAGTGTGTATGTAATCCTTTGTCAAATGTCTCAAATCCTTCTTGAGCATTTACAACTGTTATGCTGCCGAAATTCTGCTAGAAATTCTAATGCCTTTGCATTATGATTGTGCTTTCAGATGGCCACTCGCGACCTCAATCAAGTGGTTCGCCTGACTCGATGCCTAGATGTACCCGGCCATACTGCCAAGTTGGTCAGGGTAATGACTGAGGCTGGATACCGTTGGTATCCTGAGTACACGGTCGAAGAGCAATTTCGGGACTTCAATCAAAGCCAGTATCTCTGCACTGTCCGGATATTTCCATCTTATCCTGGATCCACCGAGCCCCTTCACTGCTCCTATGGACTCGGGGTTACTATTGAGATGGCTGTGCAGGACGCCGCCTACTCTATGATGACCATTATGCGAGTCAGATCTGGGTTATTTCGGGACTCTGATTTCCGGTATATGCCAGGATCACTTCCGGGAGCACAAGGGTATCTCCAGGCTATCTATGCTGACCCCACCCAGGAGGATTCACGGACTCGCACTACTGCTGAGATGCTCGAGGATAAGGACCGTGAAAATCGGGCCTTGAGGTTAGAGCTCTTCAATACCCGTGCTGACCACTGGGCCACATTGACTCGGTTCGCACCGGCGGTGCAAGCTGGATATTCGGATATGCGCGATCTCTATCCTGTGAGATCTGCTCTGCCAGACGTGATGGGTTGGCGTGATGTAGGAGGCATCACCCCACCTCGCGGTCCCCGCAGGCCACCGTCTGTTGGTCCAAGACCTCATCCTAGCCCCTATGGTCCACAAGCTCCGCGAGATCGTCTGTTTCCGGATGATCATGTTGAGCTTCCAGGCTATGGAGGTGACTTCTACGAGGACTAC
>NW_025279221.1:0-1236 GCF_018294505.1 Triticum aestivum
ATTTACGAACCCCGTCGTGCGTTTACGTGTCGGTCATCAACACTCACAATTTTTGCCGATTCTGGTCCGTTTCGTGCACTTTTACTCACCGCTTTGGGGTCCCAGAGCGATTTCCGTGGTTGTTGAACTCCAAGGTGCACTTACGTGTCTGTCATCAACATTCATAGTTTTTGCCGATTCTGGCCCGTTTTTTGGAATATTACTCTGTTTTGGCGTCCCGGTGTGATTTCCATGATTGACGAACACCGGGGTGCGTTTATGTGTCGGTTAGCAACACTCGCATTTTGGGCCGATTCTGGCCCGTTTCATGGACTAATACTCACCGTTTTGGGGCCCCAAAGCGATGTCCATGGTTCTTGAACCCCATGGTGCGCTTACCTGTCGATCATCAACAATCGTAGTTTGGGCCGATTTTGGCCCGTTTCTTGCACTATTACTTAGTTTTGGGGGTCCCGCTGTGATTTCCATGATTGACGAACTCCGTGGTGCGTTTACATGTCGGTCATCAACACACAATTTTGGTCGACTCTAGTCTGCTTCGTGCACTATTACTCACCGTTTTGGCGTCCCAAAGCGATTTCCATGATTGACAATTCCCGGGGTGCGTTTGCGTGTGTGTCCTCAATACTCACAGTTTTGGCCAATTCTGACGCGATTCGTGGACTATTACTCAACATTTAGGGGTCCCGAAGCGATTTCCATAGTTGTTGAACCCCAAAATGCGTTTAGGTGTCGGTCATGAACACTCACAGTTTTGGACGATTTTGGCCCGTTTCGTGGACTATTACTCACTGTTTTGGGGTCCCGATGTGACTTGCACAATTATAAAACCCCGGGGTGCGTTTACGTGTCGATCATCAACACTCGCAGTTTCGGCCGATTCGGGCTCGTTTTGTGGCACTCGCAGTTTTGGCCGATTCTGGCCCGTTTCGTGGAGTATTACTCACTGTTCTGGGGTCCTGGAGTGATTTCCACGGTTGAAGAACCGCAGGGTGCGTTTATGTGTCGGTCATCAACACTCGCATTTTGGGCCGATTGTGACCCGTTTCGTGGACTATTACTCACCGTTTTGGGGCGCCAAAGCGATTTCCATGGTTGTTGAACCCCAAGGTGCGCTTACATGTAGGTCATGAACAATCGCAGTTTGGGCCGATTTTGGCCCGTTTCTTGGACTATTACTTAGTTTCGGGGGTCCCGGAGTGATTTCCACGATTTACGAACCCCGTGGTGCGTTTA
>NW_025279222.1:0-1236 GCF_018294505.1 Triticum aestivum
AAGCTCTTGTAGCTTGGTGGCAGTGATTGGAGAATTCTGTCGATGACGCAATCATCCGGAAGATTAACTCCCAATTGAATCAAGTGATTATTATACCCAGACATTTTGAGTATATGCTCACTGACAGAACTGTTCTCCTCCATCTTGCAGCTATAGAACTTATTGGAGACTTCATATCTCTCAATCCGGGCATTTGCTTGAAATATTAACTTCAACTCCTGGAACATCTCATATGCTCCATGACGTTCAAAACGTCGTTGAAGTCCCGATTCTAAGCCGTAAAGCATGGCACACTGAACTATCGAGTAGTCATCAACTTTGCTCTGCCAGACGTTCATAACATCTGGCGTTGCTCCAGCAGCAGGCCTGGCACCCAGCGGTGCTTCCAGGACGTAATTCTTCTGTGCAGCAATGAGGATAATCCTCAAGTTACGGACCCAGTCCGTGTAATTGCTACCATCATCTTTCAACTTTGCTTTCTCAAGGAACGCATTAAAATTCAACGGAACAACAGCACGTGCCATCTATCTACAATCAACATAAACAAGCAAGATACTATCAGGTACTAAGTTCATGATAAATTTAAGTTCAATTAATCATATTACTTAAGAACTACCACTTAGATAGACATCCCTCTAATCTTCTAAGTGATTACGTGATCCAAATCAACTATACCATGACCGATCATCACGTGAGATGGAGTAGTTTTCAATGGTGAACATCATTTATGTTGATCATATCTACTATATGATTCACGCTCGACCTTTCGGTCTCCGTGTTCCGAGGCCATATCTTCATATGCTAGGCTCGTCAAGTTTAACCTGAGTATTCTGCGTGTGCAAAAACTGGCTTGCACCCGTTGTAGATGGACGTAGAGCTTATCACACCCGATCATCACGTGGTGTCTGGGCACGACGAACTTTGGCAACGGTGCATACTCAGGGAGAACACTTCTTGATAATTTAATGAGAGATCATCTTATAATGCTACCGTCAATCAAAGCAAGATAAGATGCATAAAAAGATAAACATCACATGCAATCAATATAAGTGATATGATATGGCCATCATCATCTCGTGCTTGTGATCTCCATCTCCGAAGCACCGTCATGATCACCATCGTCACCGGCGCGACACCTTGATCTCCATCGTAGCATCGTTGTCGTCTCGCCAATCTTATGCTTTCACGACTATCACTACCGTTTAGTAATAAAGTTAAGCATTACATCGCGATTGC
>NW_025279223.1:0-1236 GCF_018294505.1 Triticum aestivum
AAAAAAAGAGTAACAAATCAATGGTTTGCTTCATCAGTGCCTCGAATAACCTCATCAAAGGTCAAAGAAGAGTTAACATCTTTGCGACATCAAAAGCAAATTTCATAAAAGAAGGCATACACATCAAGTGAAACAATTATCATTGATAAAATTATTAAAACTTACCACTTCGATGCGGTAAAAGCCCTTTGCGAGACTTATAGGAGTAGACACCCCTGTTGTGGACACCGGTGAAAAATTTCTATGCATCTTCTCTTTCTATAATATATGAAATGAAATTGGCAATTACATCAATTTGAATTCAACAATACCCTAGATATATGACTTGATACAAAGGAACATGGTATAAATTTCAGTTCAGAGCAGCTTGTACACCGATACAACTCATAGAAGAATATGCCAACATGGTAGAGATAAGTAGAAAGCATCAAGGGGGAAACAGGGCATCAAAGAAAATTACAAGCTGCCGCAGCCGACACTGAAGCAGCGCCACGCGGGGTCGCGGGCGGACGATGAACACCCGGGAGCAGGGAGAAAGTGGGTGGGTCGGGGGCGGAGCCAGGGCGGACGGCGGCACGGGCGCTGGAGTCCCTACTGCTGCTGGAGATCGATCGTGCGTGCGACTCGGCGGCGGCCACGCGAGTGTTTCCTCTCTCTCTTTTTTTTTGACCAACAACGTTGCGGTTTCCTGTGCCTCGTGCGTGCTAGATCGTTGGGTTTTTTACTTTTTTTAGGCAAGCTCCGAAGCTTTATTACGTCGTCACAATGTTTACATGGACGAAAGAAAGTCCGTCCGGCTGTCCCAACCAAATATGTCGGCCAGCCGTAAGGGATAAAGCGTGCTTCGCGAGTTTGTGAGCTTCGACATTCGAACTCCTAAATTCGTGGCTAATATTACATAAAGAGAAATTTGATCTATGCTCTATTATTTCATGTATGATCGCACCATAAGCTGTAGGGTTGTTGGCTTGGATGTCCTCGACCACCACCTTCAAGTCGGACGCCACTTGTACAGCTGAAACATTGAGATCATCCGCCAGGGCCAACGCCTCCCTGATCGCCATGCACTCGAGCATGGCCGGATCAGAAATACCTGCAAAAACCACCGCCGACGCTCCCAGGAATAGGCCATCAGAGTCTCCTGATATCGCCACAACCAAGCCGTGTCTACTGCCCCTTCCAACTGCAGCATCTACATTCAGTTTTGTGAAACCTGATGGAGGGGGAATCCAGCTT
>NW_025279224.1:0-1236 GCF_018294505.1 Triticum aestivum
CGGTCCGTGCAGGGGTGGTCCCCACCACCACATGAGGCGGACGCGCGCATGCAGAAGCCGACACGGGAGGCGCCCCGGTCCGCTCGCCCGCAGGAGACACGGGATTGGCGGGGGGCGGAGACCCGGGCCTAGTCTGGTCGCCTGGCGCGCGGTCCCCTATTGTCACGCGGTCGGCCGCCGCCACGTCGCTGTCGCTAGGTGACGCGTGATCCGAGGCAGATGCGGCGGCAGATCGGGAGACAGGATCAGCCTGGGAGTCCGTGGGAGGGATTTTCTGCGCCGAATCGGTACCTACATCCACATTAGTTCGAGAAACAGGTGCACCATAGTTCATGTGGTCATGTGGAAATAAAAGTATGGCATGTTCAGCGACGAGGGGTGGTATTGGAGAGGGTTGAGCATTGGCAAAAGGAAAAATTTGTTCATCAAAAGTAACATCTCGTGATATATATATATATATATATATATATATATATATATATATATACACACGAGCGGTAGGTACGTGAAGACATTTATAGCCTTTGTGACGAATACTGTACCTGACAAACACACACTGCTGTGATGTAAAAGCAAGTTTTTGAGTGTTATACGGGCGCAGGTTAGGCCAACATGCACATCCGAACATGCGAAAGGATACGTAGTCAGGCTTGGTGGAGAAATTTTTTTCCATGGGACTCATATTGCCAATGACACGGCTAGGTAGTCGGTTGATAAGATAGCATGCGGACAAGTACGCCTCGTCCCAAAAACGGAGAGGCATAGATGCATGCGATAATAAGGAGAGACCCATGTCAACAATGTGACGGTGCTTCCTTTCGGCCGAGCCGTTCTGTTGGTGTGTGTGTGGACAGGAGACGTGATGAGCAATGCCAAGTTGCCAAAAGAATGTGTTGCTAAGCTTTTCGTATTCCCCACCCCAGTCTGATTGAACACACAGGATTTTACGAGACAAGAGGCGTTCAACATGGGCAAGAAAATCACGAATCACATCAAACACATCACACTTCCGTTTGAGAAGATAAATCCACACAAATTTACTATAATCATCAATAAATGAAACATAGTACTGAAACCCACCAGAGGAGGTTTTGGCAGGTCCCCACACATCTGAAAAAATAAGTTCCAAAGGAAACGAAGAAACACTCGAAGATCTAGGGAAAGGTAGCTGATGTGCTTTGCCTTGTTGACAAGCATTACACACATGGGTCAAAGCCCGACTTGACGATGCTAGTT
>NW_025279225.1:0-1236 GCF_018294505.1 Triticum aestivum
ACTTATAACTAGTAATCATATAATTTCGTCACCAATTTTGTTACCTTTTGATCCTTCAATATAGATTTTCACTTTGTTTAAAGCTGAAAACTTATTAATTAAGCATCATTGACATATTCCAAAATCGTTTCCGCCATTTCAAGCTTCGAGGTTAGTCCATGCATCTATATGCACCTCAGATATCAAATTACCTATAGAAATCTGATAGTTTGATAGATTTTTAACCGTTTTGATCCATCATGGTAGATTTTTTATTTTTGCGAAATTGAAAACTTGTTTAAATTGCATTATCAACAAGTGATAGAAGCCTTTGTTCGTTTCTTGTTTCGAAGTTGTCTTTGCCGCCATTTGAAAATCCTACAACAACTTATATATGTAGGAGTCACATAATTTTTAGCAGTTTGTCATAACCTTTTGATTTATTACTTTGAATTTTCTCCTCCTTTGAAACTCAGAAATCATTTAAATAGGATATTAGACACATTATAATTGCATTTCCATCATTTCATTCTTCGAGAGTCGTCTCGACGGCCATGTGGAAGTCATAGAACAGCTTATCCACATAAATTATTCATGTTTAGCACCTTTACATAAACTTTTGATCTGTTGCCGATGATTTTTTATTGGCTAAAAAAACTTACTTAAATAGCATCATTAAGACATACCACCAGCATTGCTTCCTTTGAAGCTTCGGAAGTAGTATGTTCGACCATATGGATCTCGTATAACAACTTATAACTAGTAATCATATAATTTCGTCACCAATTTTGTTACCTTTTGATCCTTCACTATAGATTTTCACTTTGTTTAAAGCTGAAAACTTATTAATTAAGCGTCATTGACATATTCCAAAATTGTTTCCACAATTTCAAGCTTCGAGGTTAGTCCATGCGTCTATATGCACCTCAGATAGCAAATTACCTATAGAAATCTGATAGTTTGATACATTTTTAACCGTTTTGATCCATCATGGTAGATTTTTTATTTTTGCGAAACTGAAAACTTGTTTAAATTGCATTATCAACAAGTGATAGAAGCGTTTGTTCGTTTCTTGTTTCGAAGTTGTCTTTGCCGCCATTTGAAAATCCTACAACAACTTATATATGTAGGAGTCACATAATTTTTAGCAGTTTGTCATAACCTTTTGATTTATTACTTTCAATTTTCTCCTCCTTTGAAACTCAGAAATCATTTAAATAGGACATTAGACACATTATAATTGCATTTCCATCATTT
>NW_025279226.1:0-1236 GCF_018294505.1 Triticum aestivum
AGTACTCACGGAGCCAAAAGGAACTTCGTATGAGGAAGATACACCTGTTTTACTGAACAGTCCGCAAAATAGATTCCAATCCGAATTCAGGTACGAGATTGATTCTAGATAGATTCGATTTTTTTTCTCTCCTTTTTTTTCTCACGTTTTTTTTTTCTTTTTCTTCTCTCTCTTTTTCTTTGACTTTTTTTTCTTTTTTTTTCTCTCGTTTTTTTTTCTCTATCTTTTTTTTTCTCTTTCCCTCTTTCCAAAACAAACTAGATAAGATGTAGATTGGATCAAGCGAAGATGGGAACGATCTCAACTATGATTATGACAATGAACGGTGGATAGCACGTGGAGGAAATTGATGGATGGGTGGTGGACAGCGGAAGAGATAATGATGCAGCGGTGGCGTGACTAATGTGAACAGAACTCGAAACTCTAAACGAACTAGACACTAAGACCAGCAACTCGACACGACGATGCAACCGATAATTCAACTATGCAAGCAATGAAAAGAAAATTGCAAAGGCTCAGTCTGGCTAGGACAAAGGATGAATAGATCTAACTTTTGTTTTGTGGCTTTTTCTTGGACAATAGGTAAGAAAATAAATCTAATCTAGGAAAAACTGGAAATTCTCACCGAGCAACCTGAAAACTGATACCACTTGATAGAGGCGAGGGTGTCCCGATCTTTCGATGAGATGATAACTATCGATTTGGTGGAGACGACTTTGACGATCCGACTACAAATGTGCACGACGTTGCGCCTTAGCAATCGCTAAACCAATCTCCTGAGGTTACTGACGATGCCGGAAGCACGGTCAGCCTGACCACGAAGGTCTATTCCTGCAAGCAATCGAAGAACGAGCAAGAATATGATAAAGCAATCTGAATATTGCAAATATATATGAGGTATTGATAATGGTGGGGATCCGGAAGCGGTCTTGGTCTGGTCGTTGGACACAAACGAAGTACACGAAGTTGCAATGGCTAACTTTTAACTAAACAAATCCCAAGGAAAAGCTACTAGATGGATCTACTTATATAGGAGCAAGGGGTTGCGGCCAAGGAGGTGGGAGGACGTCCCAAGGCAGTCTAAAACTAAATCTAGGTCGTACAAGGCCAATGGGCCCAAGTGGAGGTGATGTAACACCTTTGGACTTGTAGTTTGACTCGGATTCTGCTGCAGCATCAGATTGTTTCGTCCACAACTCAACGCTCCAGACGAATTTGAAGGTGATTCCAATTGGG
>NW_025279227.1:0-1236 GCF_018294505.1 Triticum aestivum
ACCGACACGTAAGCGCACCTTGGAGTTCGACAACCATGGAAATCGCTTTGGGACCCCAAAACGGTGAGTAATAGTCCATGAAACGGGCCAGAATCGGCCAGAACTGGGAGTGTTGATGACCAACACGTAAGCACGCCTTGGGGTTCGACAACTATGGAAATTGCTTCGGGACCGCAAAACGGTGAGTAATAGTCCACGAAACAAGTCAGAATTGGCCAAAACTATGAGTGTTGACGACAGACACATAAACACACCCCGGGGTTCATCTATGATGGAAATTGCTCTGGGTCCCCAAAACGTTGAGTAATAGTGCACAAAACAGACTAGAATCGGCCGAATATGTGAGTGTTGATGACCGACAAGTAAACACATCCTAGGGTTCGTCAATCGTGGAAATGACTCCGAGACCCCAAACTAGAGTAATAGTCCAAGAAACGGGCCAGAATCGGCCCAAACTGTGATTGTTGACTACCGACACGTAAGCGCACCTTGGAGTTCGACAACCATGGAAATCGCTTTGGGACCCCAAAATGGTGATTAATCGTCCATGAGACGGGCCAGAATTAGCCAGAACTGGGAGTGTTGATGACCAACACGTAAGCACACCTTGGGGTTCAACAACTATGGAAATCGCTTAGGGACCCCAAAACGGTGAGTAATAGTCCATGAAATAGGTTAGAATTGGCCAAACCTGTGAGTGTTGACGATGGACACATAAACGGACCCCGGGGTTCATCAATCGTGGAAATTGCTCTGGGTCCCCAAAAAGTTGAGTAATAGTGCACGAAACGGACTAGAATCGGCCGAATATGTGAGTGTTGATGACTAGCACGTAAACGCACTCCGGGGTTCGTCAATCGTGGAAATGACTCCGAGATCCCAAAATAGAGTAATAGTCCAAGAAACGGGCCAGAATCGGCCCAAACTGTGATTGTTGATGACCGCCACGTAAGCGCACCTTGGAGTTCGACAACCATGGAAATTGCTTTGGGACCCCAAATGGTGAGTAATAGTCCATGAAACGGGCCAGAATCGGCCAAAACTGCGAGTGTTGATGACCTACACATAAGCACACCTTGGGATTCAACAACTATGGAAATCGCTTCGGGACCCCAAAACGGTGAGTAATAGTCCACGAAACAGGTCAGAATTGGCCAAAACTGTGAGTGTTGACAACGGACACATAAACGCACCCTGGGGTTCATCAATCGTGGAAATCACTCTGGGTCCCCAAAA
>NW_025279228.1:0-1236 GCF_018294505.1 Triticum aestivum
GGCGACGGCGTCTGAGCGGCGCGGGACGGCGTTGGAGGCAGGGCGACGACGGCGACGACGAGGCGCAGAGGGGCAGCCTGGCGGCGTCGTCGGGGCGGGGAAGACGAACTGAATGAAAAATTTCACAAGTGCTAGTTATATAGACGAAGCATTGGTTCCGGTTCGTGACAGCAACCGAGACGAATGCGACCTTTAGTCCTGGTTGGTGGCACCAACCGGGACTAAAGGGGGGGCATTGGTACCGGTTAGTGCCACGAACCGGTACCAATGCACACCTTTAGTCTCGGTTGGTGCCACCAACCGGACCAAAGGCCTTGTGCTGCTGCGCCCGTGTCGAAAGTTTAGTCCCACCTCGCTAGTTGAGAGGGGCGTGCTGTGGTTTATAAGCCCCAGTGCCGCACCCCGCTCGAGCTCCTCTCCATTGCAGGCTTACGGGCCTAATTGTCACTGCTATGCCTGATGGGCTTACTGGGCCTTCTACGGGCCTGAATCCTGGCCCATCGATGGGTTTCTAGTTGTATTCAGGCCGTGGTGGCCCATTAGGTGGCATATTTTTTATTTTTTGCCTCTTCTTTGTTTACTTTTTTGCTTTATTTATTTTGTTTTGTTTCTACTTACAACAAAAAACTTATTTATTTTATTTTATTTTGTTTCTAATTACTTATTTATTTTACTTTATGATAATTCTTTTTGCTATTAAAGTTTCTAACAAAAAAAGTTCTTTATGAAAATTCTTTTTGCTTTTTAATGATTTTGAAGCGAAAATACTTCGATAATTTTAGTTGCATCAATTTTATATAATTTTAGTTTCAATAATACTAGAGGTTTCTTATAATGTTTTGAACAGAAAATACTTTGTTAATTTTAGTTTCATAAATTTTATTAAAGTTTATTTTATTTTGTTTCTACTTATATATTTTAATAAAGTTTATATTATTTTGTTTCTAATTACTTATTTATTTTATTTGTTATTTTTCATGCACCATTTTTCATGCATTTACTGATTATTTTGAGCTATAAGACCCTAAAATTGAAAAGCATTTCAAATGAACTCTGAAAAGGTTGAAAGTTGGCATGATATCATCATTTCATCCACATAGCATGTGCAAGAAAGTTGAGAGGGTTACGGCAAAAACTGGATGCACTTCGTGTACAAAACGGACAATCCCTTTCAAAGTATCAGGAATTCATACGGAAACTCGTCTGTTACAAAGGGATTTCATTTTTTAAAACCTA
>NW_025279229.1:0-1236 GCF_018294505.1 Triticum aestivum
TTTGCAACCGCCTCAACACTTCGAGACTTGTGAGAGGCCGCCTACGCAAGATTTTACGGTATGCTACCCCCCGAAGGCCGCCGGCCACAGTCGTAGACGTGCGAAGAGCAATCCGCGTAGAGGGAAGTGTTCAGATACTTCTCCATCACAAAAAATTATGAAAAATTACCATCAGTCCTATAGCACATGTGCCCACGTTGTGTAAAACACTCATGATTTTATCGCGCTCCAAGTATTTAATAATATTCACGCTGCATCGTTACCGCAGAACGTCTACCACCGTTTCATTGCCGTCCGTGAGGGGGGCCACAACCCAGAGACGCGTGCCGCCTCTTCGGACATGCCACAACACCACCCCGCATGTATGAGGGCCCGGTACGACGCTCCGGTCGCATTGCTACCCCCCCAGGGCCCCCGTCCCGCCTAACCCTGTAGCGTTTGACCACGGGATCTAGCCCTTTGACTTTGCACGGACGGGCTTTGACCAGTGGACCTCTCCACCCGGTTGTGTCGGGTCGGCCCAGAGGGACACCGGGGAGCAACATCCGGGCCAAACCCACAACTACATCCACTCCGTGTAGACCCGACGCGTCCGTTTCCCCCCCTCCAGGTGCCGGCGGCGGCGCCGTCCGTGAGGGGGGGGGCACGCACCGGAGACGCGTGCTGGGCGTTTGCAACCGCCTCAACACTTCCAGACTTGTGAGAGGCCGCCTACGCAAGATTTTACGGTATGGTACCCCCCGAAGGCCGCCGACCACAGTCGTAGACGTGCGAAGAGCAATCCGCGTAGAGGGAAGTGTTCAGATACTTCTCCATCACAAAAATTATGAAAAATTACCATCAGTCCTATAGCACATGTGCCCACGTTGTGTAAAAAACTCATGATTTTATCGCGCTCCAAGTATTTAATAATATTCACGCTCCATCGTTACCGCAGAACATCTACCACCGTTTCATTGCCGTCCGTGAGGGGGGCCACAACCCGGAGACGCGTGCCGCCTCTTCGGACATGCCACAACACCACCCCGCATGTATGAGGGCCCGGTACGACGCTCCGGTGGCATTGCTACCCCCCTATGGCCCCCGTCCCGCCTAACCCTGTAGCGTTTGACCACGGGATCTAGCCCTTTGACTTTGCACGGACGGGCTTTGACCAGTGGACCTCTCCACCCGGTTGTGTTAGGTCGGCCCATAGGAACACTTTGGAGCAACATCCGGGCCAGGCCCACAGCTACA
>NW_025279230.1:0-1236 GCF_018294505.1 Triticum aestivum
TTACAGCATTCTAAAAAGAAAAAGAAGAACTCGTCCAAATTTATTTCAGTCAACCAATCTCGCCAATGCAGCATCGACATCAAGACACAGTCTCAAACATTCCAGGGAAATAAACAGCTCTTATCTATACAACAGGCTTCTGTTTACGGTACCTATCTATAAATTCAGTTCCTAAAATGTCGAACATTCCCTAACAAATGGTCAACGCTGAGCGGCGGCCTCAGTATTATGCTTCACCAAATATCACCGTCATTCATCAAATATCACCACCACTAGAAATTGTTGATCCACATACTGAAGAAGATGAGGCAGTACTCCAAATCTCAACCACACAAGCAACACTGAAATCACTTGATTGTCCATCTGATGTGACATGAACTTGGAGAAAATAAACATGTCAAATGATCACCATCGTTTTTACATAATGGGACATCGTCATGGTCAACCTGTCACCATGTAAACTACAAATCTTCATCCAAGCAAACATGAACTTGGAATTAGCTCATTTAGCTGGTAAATGAGAAGACATGTTCAGTTCTTTTTAAGTAAAAGGGACAAGGCCATGTCCAACTCCGATGGAAATGCAAAACAGAACACAATATATCGGCTTCAACTCTCAGAGGATCAAACCATAACAACCTAACAGCATCGCCAAGCACCAGCAGCGAAATGGTTAAACACAAACGAAAAAACGCAAGAGATGCAACAGCAGCCTTACAGAAAAAAATACACGGGCCAACAACAAAGTCAATGAACTGCATGGGGATCGATACCCCACTTCTCCATTCTTTTTCTTTGTTTTTTGCACACCTGAATATAATACCCCACTTCTCCAAAAAAAAAATTGCCACTTCTCCAAAATTTGTTTTTGCAGATCTGACTGAATACCCCACTTCTCAAAAAAAAATTGCTGTTATTTTGATACCCCACTTCTCCAATCTTTTTGCTGCAGATCTGAATATACTGTGAAAAAAACACTCTGTTTTACTTTTGCAGACTCGATAAACAGCTCTTATCAGTCAGTCAACTACTCCATTTGCTGTTATTTTTTTGCAGATCATAATTTACTGTAAAAAAAACACTATCTTGACTTTACTTCTGCAAACTCAAAAATCTCAAAAACAAATGTGCAGGATCCTTTTATATATAGACATAAAAGGAAAACACAAAGACATGTGTTCTATCTGTACTTCAAACAAAAGCAGTGCAATAATAATCACGGGCCAAGAACAAAAT
>NW_025279231.1:0-1236 GCF_018294505.1 Triticum aestivum
CCGGACTCCCTGCGGATGGAACCTGAATAGGCGATAAACCTGGACTGGAGGCTTAGGTGATTAGGTAGGTCGTGGCCGACACCCACGTTGGGCTTCCGCTTGAAGGTTGCCGAGTACATGTCGTGTAAACGACGGTAAGTGGTGAGAGCGTGTATGAAGAAGTACACCCCTGCAGGGTTAACATGATCTATTCGAATAGCCGCGTCCGCGGTAAAGGACTACTTGGTTGCCTATACAGTTCATAGACAAGTAAATGGAAACTACTAAAAGCCTCAAGATAAGTGTGAGTGCCGAGGATGGCTCTTCTGTAGGAAGACGGAGGTGGATCCTCGGTAGTGTATTGAAGTGGTGAGTAGTGGACTCGTGTGCGCAAAACCATTTCAAGTTGGAGTATCGTAGGTTAGCCTAGCCAAGAGTCAAAGCTGGCTTGCTGCAATAACTCCACCAACCCTTCTTGATAATATGCATGTATGTAGGATCTGATGTAAGTCTTGCTGAGTACCTTTGTACTCATGTTGCTATAATCTACCTTTTTACAGAAGACGCTGCAACCCCTTCTGATGGGTTCTATGTAGACGTTGACATCAACGAGTAGGCTAAAGACCCAGGTGGTGACCCTGAGCTTGTGAAGGACCACATAGTATAGCTAGGCTTTCCAAGCCTCTTTTATTTTACTAGTTGTCTGTACTCAGACAAGCTACTTCCGCTGCTGGTTTGTATGACTGTATGACTTGTATGTTGGGTCGTGAGACCCGTACCTTGGTGTATGTTATGTATGGCTCCCTGAGCCTTAAATAAAGTACTTGTGTCATAGAGTCATGTTGTGATGCTTCGTTGTATTTGCACATATCGAGCATATTGTGTGTATGATTGAAATGCTTGGTATGTGTGGGATCTGACTATCTAGTTGTTTATCTTTAGTAGCCTCTCTTACCGGGAAATGTCTCCTAGTGTTACCGCTGAGCCATGGTAGCTTGCTACTGCTCTGGAACACTTAGGCTGGCCGGCATGTGTCCTTCTTCGTTCCTGTGTCTGTCCCTTCGGGGAAATGTCACGCTTTGAGTACCGGAGTCCTGTTAGCTCGCTACAGCCCGGTTTACCGGAGTCCTGCTAGCCCAGTGCTACAGCCCGGACCCACTTGCTGATGACCGACACGTTCGAAGCTGGGTCATGGATGCCTGTCCCTGTAAGTCTGTGCCACTTTGGGTTTACGACTAGTCATGTCAGCCCGGGCTC
>NW_025279232.1:0-1236 GCF_018294505.1 Triticum aestivum
TGGAGGACCTATCATTATAGATTCCTTTTCAGCAAGGTTATCCGTTCATCCATGGGGAAATTGTAAGACTTATTCTACAAGTTATTCCTGACGGATCCTTCGTGTTTCCAAAGTTTGATCTTCACCTGAAGACCATGTCAATGCTACCTCGAAGCATGTCAATGGTACTCCGATTTTCAACAGGAACATTTGAAGCACGATGCTAAATTTTGTTTATCATTTATCCTAACACCGTTGTATGGGTAATATCATGAGATTCCTCCCCCCTTACCTAAATGGTTGTCTACCTTATATCCTGTTATGGATATCTTGTTCTGCTTGTCCTTGGGAAGGATATACCCCTGATATATGTGTTTAAACACATTTTCCTTTCCATTATTTGGTTTAACCTTTCTTGTGATCTATATAATCTAAGCAGTAATAATTCACTGCGTAGGTAAAACACCTCGGTGTACAACTCTGACAGTGAGACCCTGTTTCTATTGTTGATGGCATTTCGGTAACCGCCGATGGATGAGAACTTTGCCTCTTGGCCCGCCTCGTTCAACGAGCAGGAAAATGGTTCTCTTCGTCCCTCGCCCTTGGTACCAACGTTGTTGCCGACATAGCTGACGTGGTGCTCACTGACATGCCTTGCTATCATGACCGTGCAAGATGTCACTGCTCCTATTATAAAAAAAACCACATGGTGGGCCCATAACCCACAGTTCCACAGGATCGAAACCTGACTCTCCTATACACCCTGTTGTCGAAGTTATTCCTCGCGCTTGACTTCGTATTTAATTCACGGGCCACCTTCCTAATGCTCTATTCTGGTATCAGACGCAATACTTACTCTCGCTGCTCTGAAACCCTTTCTCACTCTGGTTCAGACTTCGAGCAACTATCTATCCACTTGGAACCTCTTATTGTACCTTCGTACCTTACTCTTGATGTATTTGATATGTTCAACTCGAGAGATAATCTTATGCTCATTCATGGGCTAACCCCCAGAAGATTTTCCCTTGTAACATCCTATCGTTGTAGAGCTGCCCCTTACCTATTCGTAAGTACGATGGAGATCCCGAAGAAAGGATGACAAATTGATCATGGTGACATGAAGCAGTGAAATGAAGACATCAACGAAAGGGATCAACCTCTTCGAAAGGGAAGCCAAGACCGAGAAGACTCGTTAGGTTTCTCGCTACCAACACCTTCGCCCCTTACTCCACCGCTTAAATCTCGGGACGAGATTTC
>NW_025279233.1:0-1236 GCF_018294505.1 Triticum aestivum
GGATACGTGTTTACATTAAACGGTGGAGCTGTCAGTTGGTGCAGTTCTAAACAAAGCGTTGTAGCGGGATCTACATGTGAAGCGGAATACATAGCTGCTTCGGAAGCAGCAAATGAAGGAGTCTGGATGAAGGAGTTCATATCCGATCTAGGTGTCATACCTAGTGCATCGGGTCCAATGAAAATCTTTTGTGACAATACTGGTGCAATTGCCTTGGCAAAGGAATCCAGATTTCACAAAAGGACCAAACACATCAAGAGACGCTTCAACTCCATCCGGGATCTAGTCCAGGTGGGAGACATAGAGATTTGCAAGATACATACGGATCTGAATGTTGCAGACCCATTGACTAAGCCTCTTCCACGAGCAAAACATGATCAGCACCAAGGCTCCATGGGTGTTAGAATCATTACAGTATAATCTAGATTATTGACTCTAGTGCAAGTGGGAGATTGAAGGAAATATGCCCTAGAGGCAATAATAAAGTTATTATTTATTTCCTTATAATCATGATAAATGTTTATTATTCATGCTAGAATTGTATTTACCGGAAACATAATACATGTGTGTGAATACATAGACAAACAAAGTGTCACTAGTATGCCTCTACTTGACTAGCTCGTTAATCAAAGATGGTTATGTTTCCTAACCATGAACAATGAGTTGTTATTTGATTAACGAGGTCACATCATTAGCAGAATGATCTGATTGACATGACCCATTCCATTAGCTTAGCACCCGATCATTTAGTATGTTGCTATTGCTTTCTTCATGACTTATACATGTTCCTATGACTATGAGATTATGCAACTCCCGTTTACCGGAGGAACACTTTGGGTACTACCAAACGTCACAACGTAAATGGGTGATTATAAAGGAGTACTACAGGTGTCTCCAATGGTCGACGTTGGGTTGGCGTATTTCGAGATTAGGATTTGTCACTCCGATTGTCGGAGAGGTATCTCTGGGCCCTCTCGGTAATACACATCACATAAGCCTTGCAAGCATTACAACTAATATGTTAGTTGTGAGATGATGTATTACGGAACGAGTAAAGAGACTTGCCGGTAACGAGATTGAACTAGGTATTGGATACCGACGATCGAATCTCGGGCAAGTAACATACCGATGACAAAGGGAACAACGTATGTTGTTATGCGGTCTGACCGATAAAGATCTTCGTAGAATATGTAGGAGCTAATATGGGCATCCAGGTCCCGCTATTGGTTATTGACC
>NW_025279234.1:0-1236 GCF_018294505.1 Triticum aestivum
ATATGAAAAATTATCAGAAAAATGCAACCTTTCCATCTGTACTAGTTTCATGCATGACAAACCAACCTATACCTGCTGAATATGGGAAAACACATTATGGCATATATAAGAGACCTAATTTAGAAATGCATTTGAACCTTTGGTTCAAATGGACTTTAAGCTAATTGAACACTAGTTGCATTAGCTCAACAGCATCACATCTACATGCCATGTTCATGCATCATATTGTTGCATATGATTGTGTTTTGATTGCCGGCACTGTTCCTTCTCGATAGGTCCTGCTCCGGAGACGTTCCAGAGTACCTGTCGGTGAAGCAGTGCCTCCCTTGTTGTTTTACCAGGCAAGCAAACCCCCTTGTTCATTTCGATAAAACCCTACTCTCTCGCTCCTGCTCTCAGTTATTGCATTAGGACAACAACGATTCATCTGCTACTTTGTGCTGCGGTAGTTGAACCCATTCCTTTGCATGACCTGTCATTGCCATAGTAAATAGTTGAAACCCACTAGCATGTGTAGAAGTTGATTGAAGCCACTGATGTGTTCCTACCATGCTATGCCTGCTATTGCTTAGAGTGTGTCAGGTCTGGTTCATTGGGAATGAATTGGAGTGTCACGATATGTTCTGATGCTGAGAGTGAAGTGTGTGAACACGATTTGGTAAAGGTAGCGGTGAGAGGCCATGTAGGAGTACATGGTGGGTTGTCTCGCTGGAACCGTCCTTAAGCACTGAGTTCTGTGTATGTTGTCCAATGACCCGATACTACCACACATTGGGTTCCGGTAACTCGACCCCTCTCGACTTATTAACCAACTTGGTCTCTGTCCAGGAGTCGCAACTAGTTTCTGGTGTTTGTAGGTAGTGCTATTTTTCTACCAAGTGGCACCCGGCAGGGTGGGCTTGGGACAGACTAGGCACACGTGGCCGGTGTACCGAGTGGCACCCGGTTGGTGGGCTCGGGAACCCTGTACACATCGTTTGGGGCCGTAAGCGACACCCCGGCCGGATCTCCTTGCGGATGGAACCCGAATAGGCGATAAACCTGGACTAGAGTCTTGTGTGGTTAGTCAGGTCGTGGCCGACACCCTCGCCAGGCTTCCGCTTGAAGGTTGCCGAGATACATGACGTGTACATGGCGGTAAGTGGCGAGAGCGTGTGTGAAGAAGTACACCCCTGCAGGGTTAACATGATCTATTCGAATAGCCGGGTCCGCGGTTATGGACTTCTTGGATGCTTA
>NW_025279235.1:0-1236 GCF_018294505.1 Triticum aestivum
CGATCTTTACGTCTCGACCATTTTGAGACTCCTCGTCATGTCCCCGATCTCATCCGAGACTCCGAACTCCTTCGGTACATCAAAACTCATAAACTCATAATATAACTGTCATCAAAACCTTAAGCGTGCGGACCCTACGGGTTCGAGAACAATGTAGACATGACCTAGAACTATTCTCGGTCAATAACCAATAGCGGAACCTGGATGCCCATATTGGTTCCTACATATTCTACGAAGATCTTTATCGGTCAAACCGCATAACAACATACGTTGTTCCCTTTGTCATCGGTATGTTACTTGCCCGAGATTTGATCGTCGGTATCCAATACCTAGTTTGCAAATGTGAATTTTGACTTTATTTGCAAAATCTCTCTGAAATTTGTAAAAATGGGCATAACTTTTGCATACTAACTCGGATGAAAAAGTTTTTTATATGGAAAATCATCTACTCGAAAAGTTACATCCAAATTTAACTGGGGGGACCCCGTTAAACATTTTCAAAATCCTCAAAAACCTAATAGAAAAAAAGTTACGGGGCTTGTAAGATCTAGTGTGGGAAAAAATTGAAAAATATTCAAACAGTGGGCAAACTATGGTCAAACAATGGTCAAACTAATTATTCTAGAATATTAGTGTTACTAAATAATTCGGACCAGAGGGGGGCTGCGCGCCTCCTTCCTTTCGGCCTCTTTCCTCTATTCCCGTATGGCCCAATAAGGCCCATATACTCTCCGGCGAATTTCCGTAACTCTCCGGTACTCCGAAAAATACCCGAATCACTCGGAACCTTTCCGAACTCCGAATATAGTCGTCCAATATATCGATCTTTACGTCTCGACCATTTTGAGACTCCTCGTCATGTCCCCGATCTCATCCGAGACTCCGAACTCCTTCGGTACATCAAAACTCATAAACTCATAATATAACTGTCATCAAAACCTTAAGCGTGCGGACCCTACGGGTTCGAGAACAATGTAGACATGACCTAGAACTATGCTCGGTCAATAACCAATAGCGGAACCTGGATGCCCATATTGGTTCCTACATATTCTACGAAGATCTTTATCGGTCAAACCGCATAACAACATACGTTGTTCCCTTTGTCATCGGTATGTTACTTGCCCGAGATTTGATCGTCGGTATCCAATACCTAGTTTGCAAATGTGAATTTTGACTTTATTTGCAAAATCTCTCTGAAATTTGTAAAAATGGGCATAACTTTTGCATACTAACTCG
>NW_025279236.1:0-1236 GCF_018294505.1 Triticum aestivum
AGGTATATAATCAGGGTGTAACCGACAATATTCACTCCACCAAACCAAAGCATAACCAGTGAAAGAACCAACCGCAACCTTAACCTTTTTATGTTCATCAAAATTATGGGAAGCAAATATATTTTTTATGTCGAACTCCCATTCAATATATAAAGCAGGTTTAAAACGGCCATTAAATGGTGGTATAGATACATTAACCTGATCATGTGCATTTGGATGTTTGTGCACCTCTCGTGACGGTTGTGGTATTTGCAAAGGTGGTGGCACGTCTCCCGCGATCGACAAAGCCCATGAATTGACTCTGGATCCTGTCATGATTAGTAGAACAAGAAACAAAACCCAAAAATAATGTTCCTATAACTACTAGGATGTGGTGGTAAAACGCTCACAGCAAAGCAAATATCAATGTCTTACAAGTTCTTACCATGCAGCAGGCGGTGACCGGCAACCAGCGGTGTCAAGTAACTCCGAATATTTAGTAAAGCGATTGCCAGGGGAGCGTACGTATACACGGTGTAGAAATATGTGGAGCTGGGTTGGCTATATATGGTAGCAAAAGATTAGCAATAATCAATTCAAAGATGCAATGTTGAATAAACGCTCAACGACGGTACTGTGCTGGTCCTAGGCTAGACCGGACTAGAGACGCGAGCCTAGAACACTAATAAGGTCACGGTGTAGCACAACTAGCATCAATGAAGGATACTAAGTAGCTCTTGACAGCAAGATATAAGTGAAGATCACAACGGCAGTGAAGATAATGATGAGAAACAACTGCCAAGCAGGATATACAACAACTCTCTCTCCAACTTTCCTCTTGAAAAGTTTGAGACAATTTTCTGATAAATTCTTTCAAAGAATGCTACTAACTCAAGCTTTCCAATGCAAAAAGAATCACTCAATTCCGAGTTGATATGAGGAGTCAAAGAATTCTAAAACTGGCCTGAAAAATTGGAACAAGCTGTGTTCACGAACTTCGGAGGGCAAAAAGACCTATTTAGAAGCCGATTTTGAGGTGTCAAATATTGAACTAGCTTCTGCAACTATTTAGATGCGGCTCGTCGCTATCTTCAATTTGAGTACTCACGGAGCCAAAACGGACTTCGTATGAGGAAGATACACCTGTTTTACTGAACAGTGCGCAAAACAGATTCCAATCCGAATTCAGGTACGAGATTGATTCTAGATAGATCCAATTTTTTTTCTTCTCTCTTTTTTTTTCTCACGCTTTTTTTT
>NW_025279237.1:0-1236 GCF_018294505.1 Triticum aestivum
GATGAACTTTTTTCAAATTCAGTGAACGTTTTTTGAACTTTGATGAACTTTTTTCCAAAATCATGATTTGTTTTTCATATTCGATGAACTTTTTTTCGAATTTGATGAACTTTTTTCAACTTTGTTGAACTTTTTTCAAATTTGATGAACTACTTTTCAAATGCGATGAACTTTTTTTTCGAAAACGATGAACTTTTTTCACTTTTCCATAAACGTTTTTCAAATTCGATGAACTTCTCTTAAAAATGATTAACTTTTTCTCAAAATCATTGAGTTCTTTAAGTTTATGTACTTTTTCTTCAAAAATGATGAACTTTTGTCTCAATATCGATAATTGTTTTTGTAGTTTGTGAGATTTTTTCGTCAAATGTTGAACTTTGGCTCAAAATCGATGAACATTGATTATTTATTATTTTAAAATCAATGAACTTTTTTGAAATTCAATGAACTGTTTTTTATTTTGATGAACTTTTTTCAAATCCAGTGAACTCTTTTTGAACTTCGATGAACTTTTTTCAAATTCGATAAAGTTTTTTTCAAAATCATGATTTGTTTTTCATTCGATGAACTTCTTTCCAAAATCATGATTTGTTTTTCAAATTCGATGAATTTTTTTCCAAAATCATGATTTGTTTTTCATATTCGATGAACTATTTTTTGAATTTGATGAACTTTTTTCAAATTCAGTGAACGTTTTTTGAACTTTGATGAACTTTTTTCCAAAATCATGATTTGTTTTTCAAATTCGATGAACTTTTTTTCGAATTTGATGAACTTTTTTCAACTTTGTTGAACTTTTTTCAAATTTGATGAACTATTTTTCAAATGCGATGAACTTTTTTTTCGAAAACGATGAACTTTTTTCACTTTTCCATAAACGTTTTTCAAATTCGATGAACTTCTCTTAAAAATGATTAACTTTTTCTCAAAATCATTGAGTTCTTTAAGTTTATGTACTTTTTCTTCAAAAATGATGAACTTTTGTCTCAATATCGATAATTGTTTTTGTAGTTTGTGAGATTTTTTCGTCAAATGTTGAACTTTGGCTCAAAATCGATGAACATTGATTATTTATTATTTTAAAATCAATGAACTTTTTTGAAATTCAATGAACTGTTTTTTATTTTGATGAACTTTTTTCAAATTCAGTGAACTCTTTTTGAACTTCGATGAACTTTTTTCAAATTCGACAAAGTTTTTTTCAAAATCATGATTTGTTTTTCATTCTATGAACTT
>NW_025279238.1:0-1236 GCF_018294505.1 Triticum aestivum
TCGCTCTAGGACCCCAAAACGGTGAGTAATAGTGCACGAAAAGAACCAGAATCGGCCAAAACTATGAGTGTTGATGACCGACCCGCAAACGCACCCTGGGGTTCGTCAATCGTGGAAATCACTCCGGGACCCCAAAACACTAAGTAATAGACCAAGAGACGGGCCAGAATCGGCCAAAACTGCGAGTGTTGATGACCGACACGTAAGCGCACCTTGGGGTTCAACAACTATGGAAATCGCTTTGGGACCCCAAAACGGTGAGTAATAGTCCAAGAATCAGGCCAGAATGAGCCCAAACTGCGTTTGCTGATGACCGACACGTAAGCACACCTTACGGTTCAACAACCATGGAAATCTCTTTTGGACCCCAAAACGGTGAGTAATAGTGCACGAAACGGGCCAGAATCGGCCAAAATTGCGACTGTTGACGATGGACACGTAAACGCACCGCAGGGATCGTCAATCGTGGAAATAGCTCTGGGACCCCAAAATGGTGAGTAATAGTCCATGAAAGAGCCCAGAATCGAACGAAATTAGGATTGCTGGTGAACAACACGTAAGCCCACCCGGGGGTTCGTCAATCATGGAAATCGCTCCGAGACACCAAAACAATGAGTAATAGTCCATGAAACGGGCCAAAGTCGGCCAAAACTGCGAGTGTTGATGACCGACAAATAAATGCACCCCAGGGATTGTCAATCATAGAAATCGCTCTAGGACCCCAAAACGGTGAGTAATAGTGCACGAAAAGAACCAGAATCGGCCAAAACTATGAGTGTTGATGACCGACCCGCAAACGCACCCTGGGGTTCGTCAATCGTGGAAATCACTCGGGGACCCCAAAACACTGAGTAATAGACCAATAGACGGGCCAGAATCGGCCAAAACTGCGAGTGTTGATGACCGACACGTAAGCGCACCTTGGGGTTCAACAACTATGGAAATCGCTTTGGGACCCCAAAACGGTTAGTAATAGTCCAAGAATCAGGCCAGAATCAGCCTAAACTGCGATTGCTGATGACCGACACGTCAGCACACCTTAGGGTTCAACAACCATGGAAATCGCTTTCGGACCACAAAACGGTGAGTAATAGTGCACGAAACGGGCCAGAATCGGCCAAAATTGCGACTGTTGACGACGGACACGTAAACGCACCGCGGGGATCGTCAATCGTGGAAATAGCTCTGGGACCCCAAAATGGTGAGTAATAGTCCATGAAAGAGCCCAGAATCGAA
>NW_025279239.1:0-1236 GCF_018294505.1 Triticum aestivum
AAGTCTAGCTTTGTAGATAGTAACACTACTATCAACGTCCGTCTTCCTCTTGAAGATCCATTTATTCTTAATGACTCACCGATCATCGGGCAAGTCAATCAAAGTCTACACTTTGTTCTCATACATGGATCATATCTCAGATTTCATGGCCTCAAGCCATTTCGTGGAATCTGGGCTCATCATTGCTTCCTCATAGTTCGTAGGTTCATCATGGTCTAGTAACATGACTTCCAGAACATGATTACCGTACCACTCTGGTGCGGATCTTACTCTGGAAGACCTACGAGGTTTGGTAGTAACTTGATCTGAAGTTTGATGATCATCATCATTAACTTCCTCACTTATTGGTGTAGGAATCACTGGAACTGATTTCTGTGATGAACTACTTTCCAATAAGGGAGAAGGTATAATTACCCCATCAAGTTCTACTCTCCTCTCACTCACTTCTTTCGAGAGAAACTCCTTCTCTGGAAAGGATCCATTTTAGCAACGAATGTCTTGCCTTCGGATCTGTGATAGAAGGTGTACCCAACAATTTCCTTTGGGTATTCTATGAAGACGCACTTCTTCGATTTG
The DNA here is from genome assembly GCF_018294505.1 of Triticum aestivum. Lineage (NCBI taxonomy): Eukaryota > Viridiplantae > Streptophyta > Magnoliopsida > Poales > Poaceae > Triticum > Triticum aestivum. Next base: position 577 of record NW_025279239.1, read on the forward strand.
GGTTCGAGCTTATCAGGATGAAACTTTTTCATATAAGCATCGCAGCCCCAAACTTTAAGAAACAACAGCTTAGGTTTACTGCTAAACCATAGTTCATACAGTGTCGTCTCAACGGATTTAGATGGTGCCCTATTTTAAAACGTGAATGCAGCTGTCTCTAATGCATAACCCTAAAACAATAGTGGTAAAGAGATATCATAGATCGCACCATATCAAATAAAGTGCGGTTACGACGTTCGGACACACCATAACGATGTGGTGTTCCAGGTGGCGTGAGCTATGAAACTATTCCACATTGTTTTAATTGAAGACCAAACTCGTAACTCAAATATTTGTCTCCGCGATCAGATCGCAGAAACTTTATTTTCTTGTTACGATGATTTTTCCACTTCACTCTGAAATTCTTTGAACCTTTCAACTATTTCAGACTTATGTTTCATCAAGTAGATATACCCATATCTGCTCAAATCATCTTGTGAAGGTCAGAAAACAACGATGCTTGCCACGAGCATCAGCACTCATTGGATCGCATACATCGGTATGTATTATTTCCAATAAGTCAGTAGCTCGTTCCATTGTTCCGGAGAACGGAGTTTTAGTCATCTTGCCCAAAAGGCACAGTTCGCAAGCATCAAGTGATTCATAATCAAGTGATTCCAA
>NW_025279240.1:0-1236 GCF_018294505.1 Triticum aestivum
AAGTATGCCAACGGCGAAGAAGAAGACCGACTCCGAAGCGGCAAGCACAAGCCGAGTCAGTCGGAAAAGGGAAACACCAGTCGGAAACAGAAGCGGAAGGCTGAACCGGCAGCTCCTGGAGAGGCTCTGGCCGTGACTCAAGGAAAGTTTAAGGGGAAACCAAAAGGATCCTGGAACCCCAAGAAGGTAAAGGATAAAGAAGGGAACGACGTGTTGGATATGCCATGTCATATTCACACGAAGAAAGACGAAGAGGGGAATATCATCTACCCGAAGCACACCACTCGCCAATGTCGACTCCTGATCCAGCAGTTTCAGGGAAAACAGTCTAAGGACAAGGAGAAGGAGTCAGACAAGGCCGAAGACAAGGAGGACAGTGAGGGAGGATATCCGCATATCAACTCCACTCTGATGATCTTTGCTGATGTGGAAAGCAGAAGTCGACTGAAAGTGATTAACCGAGAGGTGAACATGGTTGCCCCAGCAAAGGCAAATTATCTGAAGTGGTCTCAAACACCCATCACATTCGACCAATCTGATCACCCGACTCATATTGCCACCCCTGGGAGGCAAGCTTTGGTGGTCGATCCGGTCGTCGAAGGCACTCGACTGACAAAGGTGCTGATGGACGGTGGAAGTGGGCTGAATCTGTTATACGCAGACACATTGAAAGGTATGGGCATTCCGATGTCCCGACTAAGCACTAGTAACATGAGCTTTCATGGAGTTATACCAGGGAAGAAGGCCGAATCACTCGGCCAGATAGCTTTGGACGTGGTGTTTGGTGATTCGAAGCATTTTCGCAAAGAAAAGTTGACGTTTGAGGTCGTGGATTTTCAGAGTGCATATCATGCCATTTTGGGGAGACCAGCCTATGCACGGTTCATGGCTCGACCATGTTACGTGTACCTCAAATTGAAGATGCCCGGCCCCAAAGGAGTGATCACTGTCACCGGTGATAGGAAAAAGGCAGAGGAGTGCTTTCAGAAGGGCTCCAAGATTGCCGATTCCCAAGTAACAGCGGTCGAGTTCGAAGAGTACAAGCAAAACGCAGATCCGAGTGATTTGCTGCGATCGAAGAAACCCGCTACAGAGTCTGCGTTCCAGTCGTCTGGGGAGACGAAGCCTGTTCATATTCACCCGACCGACCCCGATGCAGCTCCGACCCGCATCTCCACAACACTCGACCCAAAATAGGAAGAAGCGCTCATCCAGTTCCTCCGTGAGAACTGGGAC
>NW_025279241.1:0-1236 GCF_018294505.1 Triticum aestivum
TTTTTTTTAGGGTTTCGGGGAGAGGGAGAGATCCGAAAACGGAGGGGTGTATATATAGGCATAGAGGGGGCTAGGAGAGTCCAAATGAGGTGCGGTTTTCGCCCACACGATCGTGATCGAACGCTCTAGGACATGGAGCAGAGTTTGGTGGGTTTTGGGCCAAATTTGGGGGGTGTTGGGCTGCAACACACACGAGGCCTTTTCGGTCCCTCGGTTAACCGTTGGAGTATCAAACGAAGTCCAAATGACCCGAAACTTGACAGGCGGTCTACCGGTAGTAAACCAAGGCCGCTTGGCAAGTCTCGGACCAATCCGGAAATGTTTAATCCCCACACGAGAAAGAAAGGTAGAAATGACCACCGGAGGAGAACGAAGCGCCGGAATGCAAAACGGACAACGGGGAAAATGCTCGAATGCATGAGATGAACATGTATGCAAATGCAATGCACGTGATGACATGATAAGAGATGCCCGAAAAAGAAAACAACACACGGAGACAAGACCCAAACCCGATAAATAAATATGACTTAGCGTCGGAGACGGCAAGAGTTGGATACAAATATGGAAAGTTACATCTGGGGCGTTACAACACTCCACCACTACGAAAAGATCTCGTCCCGAGATCTAGGACTGAAAGAACTCCGGGTACTCAGAACGGAGGTGATCCTCGCGTTCCCAGGTAGCTTCACGGTCGGAATGGTGTGACCACTTGACCTTGAGAAATTTGATTGACTTGTTGCGAGTTTTGCGTTCAGTCTCTTCAAGAATAGCAACTGGGTGCTCACGATAGGAGAGATCTTCTTGGAGCTCAATGTCGTCGAAGTTGACGGTGCGGTCAGGAGTCTTGAAGCACTTTCGAAGCTGAGAGACATGGAACACATCATGAACATTTGCAAAGTTTGAAGGAAGCTCGAGTTGATAGGCGAGGTCGCCTCTCTTGCTGACAATCTTGAAAGGTCCCACGTATCTAGGGGCAAGCTTCCCTTTGATACCGAAGCGACGAGTACCTTTCATGGGAGAGACGCGGAGGTAAACATGATCTCCGATCTCGAAAACCAATTCACGGTGCTTACTATCATAGTAGCACTTCTGGCGGGACTGGGCTGCTTTGAGGTTATCACGAATGACTTTGCACATTTCTTCTGCTTCTGTGATTAAGTCATTACCCAGCAGCTGACGTTCACCGGTTTCAGACCAGTTGAGAGGGGTACGGCACTTCCTGCCATATAGAATTTC
>NW_025279242.1:0-1236 GCF_018294505.1 Triticum aestivum
GTCGCCCAATGAAAGCAGGTGGAGGAGCTTCTTGTTCTCCTTATGTTTCTTTTTCTCTGAAACTTTTTTCTCCTTCTCCCTGGCGGCGATGGCGCATTTCTGGGTGCGGAGCACATCCAGCTCACGAAGAAGATGGCGCAGCTCTTCTTTCCTGTGCTCCACTTGTGCCGCAAGGATCTGAGAGGACGTTAGTAACATCAAAAAATATTGGTAGAACGAACTAGTATTATATACAGTACTTATGGGTTGTATGACTTGTATAGCCTCGATGCGACTTCTTAATCAATTAAAATATTTTCATCATTGAAAAAATCGAAGTAGTTGGTGAAACATACGACGACGCATCATCCTGCGTACCTTGTCTGGTGATTCGGAGGAGCTGCTGAACCAGCGAAGCGAGCTCACCCGGCCATGGAAAAGAATCGTCCAGGGCAGCGTCCGCTGCTGTTCCAGCTCCTTGACGACGGCAAGCGACGTGGTCGCAGTGAAGCTGGCCTGCGGTGGTCGCTCAAGGCTGGCGGTGGCGCGACTGCAGACCTTCCTCGCTGCAAACCGAAGCAAGGCCGCCATGGATCGACGGTTGCGTGGTAGCTTCTTCTACCGTCGATCCGCGGTCGGAGTTCGTCAATTCTCTTCTTAGTTAGTCTATATATATGTGGTGATGTGGTCTCCAGGTCTGCCAAATAAATTAGCTTCCTAGTTCCTATAGTACACATGCACGTGCAACGCACGTATCATAATCTACAATAAAAACATCTATTTGAGTATATTTTCTCTTCTAGCGAGTTTATTACCGACCCATTCAAATCTATCTTATGCTCAGTGATACGAGCGCGCGTGTAACATACGACCCAGAAACATGTCTTCATATAAATTGATGATCACATAATTCTATTATAATTTGTTACATAATTAAAAAAACACAACTAAACACCATTATCTCTTGAAGGTCCATTTATTGATACGATCTATGGTGCTTCATCCGATGGATGGGATATTGGTTTGAGCTTGGTTCCCTTCGTACTTTAAAATATATATCAAAAACTTCCTCCTCAACTTCATTTCCTTCATACTTTAAAATATGAAAAAATATGTCTTACTCTAGTAAAGGTACATCATCAATCATAACGATGAACAAAGTTACTCTATTAAGTCATCGCTTGTTGGAGTGACAGTCGGTGAAAGGATAAATGATTGTGAGATGAGCTCAAATTCGGGTGATATGTTCGATGTTTT
>NW_025279243.1:0-1236 GCF_018294505.1 Triticum aestivum
CCCCCCCCCCCGATGCGCTCGCTTTTGCCTCCGCCCACCCACTCCTCGCGCGCCTCGCCGGCGACGATGGTGAAGGAGAAGACGGCGGCCTTGGAGCGAGCGAAGGAGGCGACGGCGACGGCGAATGCAAAGGGAAGAGCGACCAGTCAGTGCGGATCTTCGTCGAGGTCCCGCCTGCCGCAACGTTGGGTCCAAGGAGATTGGATCTGCTCGACCATCACCCAGGCGGATCTCAACGACCTGGCCAATGAGGGACTGATCTCTCATGGGTCAGCAAGACTCCCGGGGACCGAGTGGCAACCGCAGCCACTGGAGGGTGAGTGCGTTCTCCTAGCCACTCATGTAGATCGCGGATTCTCCCTGCCACCGAGTCTTTTCTTCCGAGGGTTTCTGAACTTCTTTGGGGCGCAACTCCACCATTTTACTCCCAATTCCATTGCCTACCTCGCCGCTTTTGTGTCTCTGTGCAAAAACTTCCTGGGTTGTCGACCGCATTGGGGTCTCTTTAAGCACATATTCACTTGTCGCTCTCAGACAGTGAAAAAGGCGAGTCCGGATGATGATAGGACTAAAGTAATCCAGATGTGCGGGGGTCTTGGAATCCAAGTGAGGAGTAAGAGCGCTTTTCCAGCCATGACCCTTCCCGAGTCGGTTAGAGGGTGGCAGTCGACCTGGTTCTACTGCCAAGACGAGTCGACGCCGGGGCAGTCGACTGGTCTCCCTCCCTTCTCCATGGACCGAGTGAACAAGCCGTCTTCTATGAAGGTGCTCCCGGAGGAGAAGGCTCAGGTAAAAATGTTGATGGAGCGTGTAGTCCAGCTCATTCGGGACGGAGTGACTGGCATGGACCTTCTGGAGGTTTTCCTTCGACGGCGTATTCAACCGCTCCAATACCGAGCCCACCCGATGTGGCTGTACTGCGGCACCGAAGATACCACTCGGGTCCATCCAGAGGCGGTCAGTGACGCCACACTGGAGAGGTGGATGGCTGCCATCACAGGGAATAAGGATAACCCTCGAGGGGCTAGGAGGATCCCACCACTCAACCATACCTACACACCGGACACGATATGACCACTTATCCCCGGTTGTGATCTTGCTTTATTCATTCTGTTTCACTGCGAATTGGTCGATTGACCTTTGTCTTGTTTTGTTGTCTGTCAGGCCACCACTGAGTTGTACTCGATGCCCAATGGAGCGCAAGCGCCGACTGAGGAGGAGGAAGGAAGTGGGGGC
>NW_025279244.1:0-1236 GCF_018294505.1 Triticum aestivum
ACGGTAGTAGATGTTCTGCGGTAACGATGCGGCTTCAATATTACTAAATACTCGGTGCGCGATAAAATCATGAGTTTTTTTGCACGACGTGGGCACATGTGCTATAGGAACGATGGTATTTTTTCATAATTTTTGGTGATGGAGAAGTATCCGAAAAATTCCTTCTACGCGGATTGCCCTTCGCGCGTCTACGGCTGTGGCCGGCGGCCTCCGGGGGATAGCATGCCGCCAAATCTTGCGTAGGCGGCCTCTCACAAGTCTGGAAGTGTTGTCGCGGTTGCAAACGCCCGGCACGCGTGTCCGGGGTGTGCCCCCCCTCATGGACGGCGCCGCCGCCAGCACCTGGAGGGGGGAAACGGACGCGTCGGGTCTACACGGAGGGGATCTTGCTGTGGGTCTGGCCCAGATGTTGCTCCAAAGTGTTCCTATGGGATGACCTAACACAACCGGGTGGGGAGGTCCACTGGTCAAAGCCCGTCTGTGCAAAGTCAAAGTGCTAGATCCCGTGGTCAAACGCTATAGGGTTAGGCGGGACAGGGGCACTGGGGGGTAGCAATGCCACCGGAGCGTCGCACCGGGCCCTCATACGTGCGGGGTGGTGTGGTCGCATATCCAAAGAGGCGAGACGCGTCTCCCGGGCGTGCCCCCCCCCCTCACGGACGGCGATGACACGGTAGTAGACGTTCTGCGGTAACGATGCGGCGTCATTATTACTAAATACTCGGAGCGCGATAAAATCATGAGTTTTTTTGCACGACGTGGGCACATGTGATATAGGAACGATGGTATTTTTTCATAATTTTTGGTGATGGAGAAGTATCCGAAAAATTCCCTCTACGCGGATTGCCCTTCGCGCGTCTACGGCTGTGGCCGGCGGCCTCCGGGGGCTAGCATGCCGCCAAATCTTGCGTAGGCGGCCTCTCACAAGTCTGTAAGTGTTGTGGCGGTTGCAAACGCCCGGCACGCGTGTCCGGGGTGTGCCCCACCTCACGGACGGCGCCGCCGCCGGCACCTGGAGGGGATAAACGGACGCGTCGGGTCTACACGGAGGGGATCTTGCTGTGGGTCTGGCCCGGATGTTGCTCCAAAGTGTTCCTATGGGCTGACCTAACACAACCGGGTGGGGAGGTCCACTGGTCAAAGCCCATCCGTGCAAAGTCAAAGGGCTAGATCCCGTGGTCAAACGCTACAGGGTTAGGCGAGACGGGGGCACTGGGGGTAGCTATGCCACCGGAG
>NW_025279245.1:0-1236 GCF_018294505.1 Triticum aestivum
AAGATGCGTGCTGCTGAAGTTGTTCCTCACGAGCCGCCTTGGCTGTGAGCCTCGGGAGGCTCAGGGGGCCTGGGGGGCTCCTGAAGATGCATCTCCATCTCTGCCAAGATTGCCTGGTGCCTAGCCTCTTGAGCTGCTAGGAGTCCCACATGCGGTGCTGAAACATGACAGCCGCGCTCGGCAGGCCGAAGGGCATGCGAACGTAGCTATGAGGGGGACCCTCACATCGGCCAACACGGGATGGCCAGAAGAGCTGACAAGACACGTCCCTGTTGAGCCCCGGGATGTCGATGCTAACGCGGAACTCCTCACCATCTTCAGGGCAAGGATCCGCGCTCGACGATGGGCGGCGATGGCCCTGTAGAACCCTTGCCTCTTGAATCTCCTTGACTGCCTTGCTGATGAACTCCTGAACACCTGGCGCCTCACGCCATGTGCCTTCTCTTGGGAAGCGTGTGCTGAAGCATGCCTCCACATGGTGCCCGAGTGCCTCCCTCGTGATGCTGGCTAGGTCTGAGTCCCTCTAGAGGAGAGCCCCCAAGCCCAGCCTGAGAGGGGCGCCAGGCGCCTTCCTATGCGATAGGTGAAGGCACCCCATCCAGGGATGCGAGGCTCAGGGCGGTGTTGTTGGGCGATGCCCCCTCATAAGACCCCTGGCCTAGTTGCAGCTTCTTCGTCTTGGGGGCGACCTCAGGAGGGAGGACATCGCCTTCGCCTTTAGGGTTCTCAACTGCTGCGGCTTGGTAGGCGCATTCGAGAGAGCACACCACGTCCTTTTTCTCGCAGGCGACCGTGATGATGCCGCTGATTCCTGGCATCTTGAGGATGTTGTAGCCGTGGTGCGTTGCCGCCATGAACTTGGCCAGTGCTGGGTACCCGAGGATGGCGTTGTATGGACGACGAATGTCGGCAACGTCAAAGTCGATGAGGTCGGTGTGCTAGTTGTGGCGCTTGCCGAAGGTGATAGGGAGGCGGACCAGCCCTATCGGATGTGTGGTGCCGTTGGTCACTCCTCACAAGGGTTTGGTAGGCTGAAGTTGGTGATATGGCACTTGGAGCCTGTTGACCATATGGAAAAAGAGAACATTGGGCCCTACTCCACGATCAATGAGGGTCTTGGTGACGACCACGTTGCTGATGACGGGCGAGTAGATCATTGGGAGCATGCCAGCAGTGGCCGCGCACTTGAGCTGGTCGGAGGAGTTGAAGGTGATGGCGTATTTGGACCACCTGAGC
>NW_025279246.1:0-1236 GCF_018294505.1 Triticum aestivum
TGCAAAGATAACCAATCATACATAAAAGAATTCAGAAAATTCAAATATTGTTCGTAGATAAACTTGATCATAAACCCACAATTCATCGGTCTCAACAAACACACCGCAAAAGAAGATTACATCGAATAGATCTCTACAAGAGAGGGGGAGAACATTGTATTGAGATCCAAAAAGAGAGAGGAAGCCATCTAGCTAATAACTATGGACCCGAAGGTCTGAGGTAAACTACTCACACTTCATCGGAGAGGCTATGGTGTTGATGTAGAAGCCCTCCGTGATCGAGGCCCCCTCCGGCGGAGCTCCGGAACAGGCCCCAAGATGGGATCTCACGGGTACAGAAGGTTGCGGCGGTGGAATTAGGTTTTTGGCTCCGTATCTGGTAGTTTGGGGGTACGTAGGTATATATAGGAGGAAGGAGTACGTCGGTGGAGCAACGTGGGGCCCACGAGGGTGGAGGGCGCGCCCAGGGGGTAGGCGCGCCCCCTACCTCGTGGCTTCCTGGTAGCTTTCTTGATGTAGGGTCCAAGTCCTCTGGATCATGTTCGTTCCAAAAATCACGTTCCCGAAGGTTTCATTCTGTTTGGACTCCGTTTGATATTCTTTTTCTGCGAAACTCTGAAATAGGCAAAAAAACAAAAATTCTGGGCTGGGCCTCCGGTTAATAGGTTAGTCCCAAAAATAATATAAAAGTGTATAATAAAGCCCAATAATGTCCAAAACAGAAGATAATATAGCATGGAGCAATCAAAAATTATAGATACGTTGGAGACGTATCAAGCATCCCCAAGCTTAATTCCTACTCGTCCTCGAGTAGGTAAATGATAAAAACAGAATTTTTTATGTGGAATGCTACTTGGTATAATTTCAATGTAATTCTTCTTAATTGTGGTATGAATATTCAGATCCGAAAGATTCAAGATAAAAGTTCAATATTGACATAAAAATAATAATACTTCAAGCATACTAACTAATCAATTATGTCCTCTCAAAATAACATGGCCAAAGAAAGTTCATCCCTACAAAATCATATAGTTTAGTCATGCTCCATTTTCGTCACACAAGAATGCTCTCATCATGCACAACCCCGATGACAAGCCAAGCAATTGTTTCATACTTTAGTAATCTCAAACTTTTTCAACCTTCACGCAATACATGAGCGTGAGCCATGGACATAGCACTATGGGTGGAATAGAATATGATGATGGGGGTTATGTGGAGAAGACAAAAAGGGAGAAA
>NW_025279247.1:0-1236 GCF_018294505.1 Triticum aestivum
GTTTTGTGAGAGATTTCAGCACCATTGCTGCACCTCTCAATGAGCTTACAAAGAAAGATGTGCCTTTTCTTTGGGGTACCGCACAGGAAGAAGCCTTCACGGTATTGAAAGATAAGTTGACACATGCTCCTTTACTCCAACTTCCTGATTTTAATAAGACTTTTGAGCTTGAATGTGATGCTAGTGGAATTGGATTAGGCGGTGTGTTATTACAAGATGGCAAACCTGTTGCATACTTTTCTGAAAAATTGAGTGGGCCTAGTCTGAATTATTCTACTTATGATAAAGAATTATATGCTCTTGTTCGGACTTTAGAAACATGGCAACATTATTTATGGCCCAAAGAATTTGTTATACATTCTGATCATGAATCTTTGAAACATATTAAAAGTCAAGCTAAACTGAACCGTAGACATGCTAAATGGGTTGAATTCATTGAGACTTTTCCTTATGTCATTAAACACAAGAAGGGAAAAGAAAATGTTATTGCTGATGCATTGCCTCGCCGCTATACTATGCTTTCACAACTTGACTTCAAAATATTTGGTTTGGAAACCATCAAAGATCAATATGTGCATGATGCTGATTTTAAAGATGTAATGCAGAATTGTAAAGAAGGAAGAATGTGGAACAAGTTTGTCGTTAACGATGGATTTGTGTTTCGTGCTAACAAGCTATGCATTCCAGCTAGCTCTGTTCGTCTTTTGTTGTTGCAGGAGGCGCATGGAGGAGGATTAATGGGACACTTTGGCGTGAAGAAGACGCAGGACGTACTTGCTACACATTTCTTTTGGCCAAAGATGAGACGGGATGTTGAGCGTTTTATTCCTCGCTGCACTACATGTCAAAAAGCTAAGTCACGACTCAATCCTCATGGTTTATATATGCCTTTGCCTGTACCTAGTGTTCCTTGGGAGGATATATCTATGGACTTTGTTTTAGGTTTACCTCGAACAAAGAAGGGGAGGGATAGCATATTTGTTGTCGTGGATAGATTCTCGAAAATGGCACACTTTATACCATGTCATAAAAGCGATGATGCTGTTAATGTTGCTGATTTGTTCTTTCGTGAAATTATTCGCTTGCATCGTGTGCCAAATACTATTGTTTCAGATCGTGATACTAAATTTCTTAGCCACTTTTGGAGATGTTTATGGGCTAAGTTGGGGACTAAACTGCTTTTTAGTACTACTTGTCACCCCCAAACTGATGGACAAACTGAAGTAGTCAATAGAA
>NW_025279248.1:0-1236 GCF_018294505.1 Triticum aestivum
TTCCTAGAGAAAACCAAGCTGAAAGACGATGGCAGCAACTATACGGACTGGGTCCGGAACCTGAGGATCATCCTCATAGCTGCCAAGAAAGATTATGTCCTACAAGCACCGCTAGGTGATGCACCTGTTCTCCCTGCAGAACAAGACGTTATGAACGCTTGGCAGGCACGTTCTGATGACTACTCCCTCGTTCAGTGCGGCATGCTTTACAGCTTAGAGCCGGGGCTCCAAAAGCGTTTTGAGAGACATGGAGCATATGAGATGTTCGAAGAGCTGAAAATGGTTTTCCAAGCTCATGCCCGGGTCGAGAGATATGAAGTCTCTGACAAATTCTTCAGCTGTAAGATGGAGGAAAATAGTTCTGTCAGTGAGCACATACTCACTATGTCTGGGTTACATAACCGCTTGACTCAGCTGGGAGTTAATCTCCCGGATGATGCGGTCATTGACAGAATCCTCCAATCGCTTCCACCGAGCTACAAGAGCTTTGTGATGAACTTCAATATGCAGGGGATGGAAAAGACCATTCCTGAAGTATTTGCTATGCTGAAATCAGCAGAGGTAGAAGTCAGAAAGGAACATCAAGTGTTGATGATCAATAAAACCACTAAGTTCAAGAAGGGCAAGGGTAAAAAGAACTTCAAGAAGGACGGCAAGGTAGTTGCCGCGCCCAGCAAGCAAGCTGCCGGGAAGAAGCCAAAGAATGGACCCAAGCCCGAGACTGAGTGTTTTTATTGCAAGGAAAGTGGTCATTGGAAGCGGAACTGCCCCAAATACTTAGCAGACAAGAAGGCCGGCAAAACCAAAGGTATATTTGATATACATGTAATTGATGTGTACCTTACCAGTAATCGTAGTAACTCCTGGGTATTTGATACCGGTGCCGTTGCTCATATTTGTAACACACAACAGGAGCTGCGGAATAAACGGAGACTGGCGAAGGACGAGGTGACGATGCGCGTCGGGAATGGTTCCAAGGTCGATGTGATCGCCGTCGGCACGCTACCTCTACATTTACCTACGGGATTAGTTTTGAACCTCAATAATTGTTATTTTGTGCCAAGTTTGAGCATGAACATTGTATCAGGATCTCGTTTAATTCGAGATGGCTACTCATTTAAATCCGAGAATAATGGTTGTTCTATTTATATGAGAGATATGTTTTATGGTCATGCTCCGATGGTGAATGGTTTATTCTTTATGAATCTCGAGCGTAATGCTACACATATTCATAGT
>NW_025279249.1:0-1236 GCF_018294505.1 Triticum aestivum
TGCACTGGTGCGGTTGAGAGGGAGGGGTGGAAACCGCGTTAAACTCGTCTCCGTAGTTGAGAGGGAGCGGCCAAAGCAATGTGCAATCGTCTTTGTAGTGGAGCTGGGAGGGGCAAGGATAAGGGACGAAGACCGGGGTAACATGTCGGATGCGATCATACCAGCACTAAAGCACCGGATCCCATCAGAACTCCGAAGTTAAGCGTGCTTGGGCGAGAGTAGTACTAGGATGGGTGACCTCCTGGGAAGTCCTCGTGTTGCATTCCATTTTAAATTTTTTTCGCGCCGCTTGCAAAACAAAACGCACGTGTAAGTAATATATTTACCGTGTTTTATTATTTTGCACGAGTGCGGTAAGTCATAGCTGGGTGCTCACGATTCACGCGCCCAGCGTCGGCGTTGTGGCGCGGCAAGCGTGCACTGGTGCGGTTGAGAGGGAGGGGTGGAAACCGCGTTAAACTCGTCTCCGTAGTTGAGAGGGAGCGGCCAAAGCAATGTGCAATCGTCTTTGTAGTCGAGCTGAGAGGGGCAAGGATAAGGGACGAAGACCGGGGTAACATGTCGGATGCGATCATACCAGCACTAAAGCACCGGATCCCATCAGAACTCCGAAGTTAAGCGTGCTTGGGCGAGAGTAGTACTAGGATGGGTGACCTCCTGGTAAGTCCTCGTGTTGCATTCCCTTTTTAATTTTTTTCGCGCCGCTTGCAAAACAAAACGCACGTGTAAGTAATATATTTACCGTGTTTTATTATTTTGCACGAGTGCGGTAAGTCATAGCTGGGTGCTCACGATTCACGGGCCCAGCGTCGGCGTTGTGGCGCGGCAAGCTTGCACTGGTGCGGTTGAGAGGGAGGGGTGTAAACCGCGTTAAACTCGTCTCCGTAGTTGAGAGGGAGCGGCCAAAGCAATGTGCAATCGTCTTTGTAGTGGAGCTGGGAGGGGCAAGGATAAGGGACGAAGACCGGGGTAACATGTCGGATGCGATCATACCAGCACTAAAGCACCGGATCCCATCAGAACTCCGAAATTAAGCGTGCTTGGGCGAGAGTAGTACTAGGATGGGTGACCTCCTGGGAAGTCCTCGTGTTGCATTCCCTTTTTAATTTTTTTCGCGCCGCTTGCAAAACAAAACGCACGTGTAAGTAATATATTTACCGTGTTTTATTATTTTGCACGAGTGCGGTAAGTCATAGCTGGGTGCTCACGATTCACGGGTCCAGCGTCGGCGTTGTG
>NW_025279250.1:0-1236 GCF_018294505.1 Triticum aestivum
AGTGGTGGTGACTAGCATAGAAGGCGGAGGAGGTCATTGGAGCCGGCTTCCCTTCCGCTTTGGCTGCCAAGCTCCGCGCGTTGGTGAGTCCCTCTCTCTATCCCTCTACATCTCTCCCTCTCTCTGTCAGAGGGCAGCTACCAACCCCGAGGTGCAGGCGGCCATGGAAAAGCAGAAGATGCCACACCTAGCTTTCCCCCTTGCCTCCTGCCCTTTCTCTTCAGCTCATTTATTTACATGTGCAAATTCTCTTTTATCTATGCCTGCAAGGTGTTTGATGAAAGTTCAGTAAGGCTTTGAGGGAATACCAAACAAGAGAGGATCCAGTATCTGTAACATGCATCAGGTTGACACCAACTTCATGCATTTTGCTTCAAGATCATTGTTAATTTAATTCAAAATGTTTTCTCATTCTATTGGAAGATAGAAAGGATGGTTGTAGAAAGATAACTGTTCTACTTGGATACCTTTCTTTGTTCTCGTTTGCATTTAAGTAAAAATGTTCAACTGCAGATATAGATTGCCGGCGGGTGGATATATTGCTCAAAAGATGTCACTAGTGCTGTACTGCTGTAGATGCCATTGATTTCATATATCAAAGCATTACAGCTCTTTCAGATCCTTTGTATTTCCACTTAGTTAGCTTGAAAATCTTGTCTACTACGGACACCTCTTGAAAATTGCAAAGGAGTTCTAACTCCCAACAAGCTTATTTCCTTAAAAAATGTAACTGGTACAATGTTCTACGTACCTTATGAGAGGTCAGCCCCGGCATCACAGTCCATTCCTGAAGAAGTTCACATGCATGGTGTTGATTGTTGAGTTTGCTTGGTTAACGGAATGACATGCCTATGCAGATCAGCAGGGGGAAGGTCCAGGGTGAAACCTTCAGGAGGGATTTGATGTTGCTATTGTTTCAGTTTGCAGATAGAGGATGTGATTCCAGCAAGACAGAGACGATGGCGATGACAAGTGAGATTTATGTTAAGGAGTATTAGCATATGCTCACAGGATCACTGGAAGTTTATAAATGTATCCGCAATGATTGTTGCTTTCTTATTGACACATAATTGAATTATAATTATAGACAGTAAGAGTAGTTGTCTTTTCATTTGTTAGAAAACATAGTGTACCTTTATAATCGTAGTTATATGCAATGATCCATCATGTATTTTTGTTTAAAACTGCAACCCGTAATTGTTTGATGTCATTAAATGTCTCTCTCTCTCTCTCTCT
>NW_025279251.1:0-1236 GCF_018294505.1 Triticum aestivum
TGGTGTCACGTGCTCGTCTCGGCGTCCGTCGTCGCTACCGCGACGACGTCCGCCTCGACTCGCGATACGCTAAGACAGGGTGGGAATGGTGTCACGTGCTCGTCTCGGCGTCCGTCGTTGCTACCGCGATGACGTCCGCCTCGACTCGCGTTACGCTAGCAGTGTTAATCTTATAGGATTTATTATGGCTATCATATTTTCTTATATAGAAATCAGAAGGGACTAATTCCCTTTATCTGTCCTCCAACAACAGGCGACATAACGAGGCGTCGTGGGCTGGACCAGAGAGCTACAACGCGCATAGGATGCTATGGGAAAAGAAATGGAGGCAATTATCTTCTTGGGTCATTTTTTTTTGCATGGTGGGCGCAGAGAGAAACGATTAGCATTTTTACTTGTGTGTATGTTTACTAAACCTGATACTAGCACGAAGAACAGTGTACGGAAAAAGGAAGTATCTTGTACGGCCTGTGTTGTCGATTTAGTGTGAAAGACTGCCTATAAAAAGATATTTATGCTGTAAGTTATTGACATTTACGTTATAAGTTATTAACCTACGGTAAATCAGGGAAAGGAAAGGGATGTTTTTCAAATGATGTTACCATTGCTTAGATACCTTTGCGGTGCTTTCAATTGAAGTTTTTCATCTCTTACTCATCCCTGTACAGGTTAGATTGTCTATGGAAATATGTCAACCTGAATATCACCCTTGCTGTTCTGTGGTTCTTGTGATCTGAGAATGAATTTCTCCTCCTACAGAAAAGCACAAGAAAAAATTAGGAGTAGCGAGAGAAATGAGTTGTTCCTTGCTAGTAAGAGGTGGTAAACTGATGTAAAAATAATGACAGCTGCTTATTTCTTTGAACAATGCTCGAAAGGAGTACCAGAAAATAATGGTAGCTGCTGAAAGGGGGTAAACTGATGTAAAATAATGGCAGCTGCTGATTTCTTTCAACAATGCTCGAAAGGAGTACCGAAAATAATGGCAGCTGCTAAAAGGGGGTAAACTGATGTAAAATAACTTAGCTTCGGAAGGACTAATCCGGAGCTGAGTTCTGTCTTGTGGGTCTATTTCAACCACGACCTGCAAAAATGGTCAAAAGGAGCAGCAGGCACCAGATTAGAAACCTAAAAATTTATAACTAAACAAAATCATAATTTATGAGAAAAAAAATTGAAGATGACACCGCAAGTACTAAAAAATGGGACAACACATACAAGCATGCATATTTCATA
>NW_025279252.1:0-1236 GCF_018294505.1 Triticum aestivum
TGTGACGCCCTAACATTTGCTCCATAGGACTAGAGAGCGAGGGCTTGGTCTTAAGATTTTCCAGTGCTTTTTCTAGATTATATTTCCTGGTACTAAAATGGCAACACATACATCATGCTTGGTCACAGCCGGCCCATTTTCTTAAGGAATGCATTTGTCGCCCAGTTTAATCAAGCATTGGAGCCCAATAGCCATGTACTGATGCATGTGGCCTATCATCTGATAGTTTGCATGCCAGATTTGAGGCTAGGGTTCCGAAAAACTACCACTATTTTGAAATTCCCTAAAACCTACCACTTTTTGGGTTACTTGTCTCAAGAAACTACCATGTTGCATTGTTGATTTTGTTAGTTAATTTTAATCATGTTTATGACAGATTCGGTCCACTCGTCAGGTCTGACATGGCATAAAAGTTAACACCATTAGTTTTGACCATTAGGTTACCGTTATGACAGGTGGATCCCACATGTCGATCCCTTCAATAAAATACAAAAGCAATTAGGTCCTGTAACTTTTAAAAAAACACAATCGGGTCCATATAACTTTTTAAAACAAGCTCGTCCCCACATCAGCGCGGCGTTCGAGCACTAGCTGCGCCATCCCTACTGCCCAACTGTGGTGGCAGAGCTCAAGGGCATGCTCCTTGCTTCCGGCTGATGCACGCCCTTGCCTGACCTCCTCCCTGCGTAGCTCGCACAACGATGCCCCACACACGCATCGTCGACCATTGTCTTGCAGGAGACAGACATAACGTTGTCCGGTTGGGCAAGCTCTACCGCTCAGCACCAGCGGCTGAGTAGGGCAGCCACGAAGCGCGCCAGCGTCGGCGAGGAGACCACCACCAGGATGTGTTGGAACATGCGGAGGAGGTAGTTTTCGCCAAACTTGCAGGCCATCGGCACCAGGTTGCGGTCGTACAGGTCGTAGCCGACCTGCAACCAGTTGGCGAAGATGGGAACCGATGGTAGCCTCGGCTTCCGGCCCTGGATCTTGGACACTCGCCTGGGTCAGCGCTGTGCATACGGCTCAGGAGGAAGATGCGAGGAAGGAGAGGAGGCTACGGAGGTAGAGCTGGCAGCAACTCCAGTGGGTAGCGGATGACCGTCACCGCAGGCGGGCGGCGGCGCCGGTGAGCGCCCTGTGCGGCAGGCACATCGGGTGGAGAGAGAAAGAGAGAGAAGTTTACGTGTGGGACCACCAGGTCATAGCGGTCAACCTAACTGTCTAGATAATGGT
>NW_025279253.1:0-1236 GCF_018294505.1 Triticum aestivum
CTAGGTGATGACCCGCAAGTATACGGGATAATTGTAGCCTCTTTCGATAAGTAAGAGTGTCGAACCCAACGAGGAGCTAAAGGTAGAACGAATACTCTCTCAATCCCTATCTTCCACTGATACGACTCTACACACGCTTAGTGTTCGCTTTACCTAGAACAAGTATGAAACTAGAAGTACTTTGTAGGTGTTGTTGGGATAGGTTTGCAAGATAATAAAGAACATGTAAATAAAAAGTAGGGGCTGTTTAGATAAAGAAGCAATAGACTAAATATAGCGAGTGTGGAAAAGTGGTGGTAGGAGTTGTGGAATTGTCCCTAAGCAATTGAATACGTTACTAGACCGGTAATCACTATTGCAATTCTATTTGAGGGAGAGGCATAAGCTAACATACTTTCTCTACTTGGATCATATGCACTTATGATTGGAACTCTAGCAAGCATCCACAACTACTAAAGATCATTAAGGTAAAACCCAACCATAGCATTAAAGTATCAAGTCCCCTTTATCCCATACGCAAACAACCTACTTACTCGGGTCTGTGCTTCTGTCACTCACGCCACCCACCATAAGCAAATCATGAACATATTGCAAACCCTACAGCGGGGATCCCTCACGCTTGAACGACATGGAGAGCACCATAGGACAACACCAATAATAAAGAATGCAACTCAAACCAATCATAGCAATTCATCAATCACCGATAGGACAACAGAAATCTACTCAGACATCATAGGATGGCAACACATCATTGGTTAATAGTATGAAGCATAAAGCACCATGTTCAAGTAGTGGATATAGTGGGTTGTGGGAGAGTGGACCACTGAATATAGATGGGGGAAGGTGATGGAGATGTTGATGAAGATGGCAGAGGTGTTGGTGAAGATCGCGGTGATGATGATGGCCCCCGGTGGCGTTCCGGCGCCACCGGAAGCAAGGGGGAGAGAGCCCCCTTCTTATTCTTCTTCCTTGACCTCCTCCCTAGATGGGAGAAGGGTTTCCCCTCTGTTCCTTGGCTCCCATGGCTTGGGAGGGGCGAGAGCCCCTCTGAGATTGGATCTATCTCTCTGTTTCTGCATTCTCAGATTCTGCCCCTTCACCGTTTCTTTTATATCTGGAGATTCGTAACTCCGATTGGGGTGAATCTTTTGCCCAGATTTTTCTCATAAAATTAGCTTTCTTTGAGCAAAAGAAGAGCGTCAACCGCCTTACAGGTGGCCCAGGAGAGTGCCAGGC
>NW_025279254.1:0-1236 GCF_018294505.1 Triticum aestivum
CATGTAGGAGTACATGGTGGGTTGTCTCACTGGAACCGTCCTTAAGCCCTGAGTTCTGTGTATGTTGTCCAATGACTCGATACTACCACACATTGGGCTCCGGGCGCTCCAAGCCCTCTCGACTTATTAACCAACTTGATCTCTGTCCAGGAGTCGCAACTAGTTTCTGGTGTTTGTAGGTAGTGCTATTTTTCTACCAAGTGGCACCCGGCAGGGTGGGCTTGGGACAGACTAGGCACACGTGGCCCGGTGTACCGAGTGGCACCCGGTTGGTGGGCTCGGGAACCCTGTACACATCGTTTGGGGCCGTAAGCGACACCCCGGCCGGATCTCCTTGCGGATGGAACCCGAATAGGCGATAAACCTGGATTAGAGTCTTGTGTGGTTAGTCAGGTCGTGGCCGACACCCTCGCCAGGCTTCCGCTTGAAGGTTGCCGAGATACATGACGTGTACATGGCGGTAAGTGGCGAGAGCGTGTGTGAGGAGGTACACCCCTGCAGGGTTAACATGATCTATTCGAATAGCCGGGTCCGCGGTTATGGACTTCTTGGATGCTTACATGGTACATAGACAACTTGAAGTGGATACTCTAAAAATGCTCAAGACATGTGTGAGTGCTATGGATGGCCTTCCCGTAGGGAGACGGGGATGAATCCATAGTAGTGTGTTGTATGGTGATTAGTGGACTCGTGTACGTTGTTTCACCTCCAGAGTTTCTGGTAGTCGTAGAACAGGATAGCCACAGAGTCAAAGCTGGCTTGCTGCAACTAAACCCCACATTACCCTCTTGATACAGATGCATGTATGATAGGATCTGATGTAAGTCTTGCTGAGTACCTTTGTACTCATGTTGCTTTAATTATGTTTTTGCAGCGGAGACTTCGGTCGTACTAGTGTTCTCGTGGACTTCGACTAGTAGCTAGTACCTCAGCTACGATCTTGATCGGATGTTGTAGATAGTCAGGCTCTTCCGCCTTTTCATTTGTAGATGTCTGTACCCAGACATGTAATGCTTCCGCTTGTTGCTTGTATGCTCTGTATGACGGGTCTTGTGACCCCTGTTTGCAATAAATGCTATGATGGCTCTTCTGAGCCTTTATCTATATAATTGTTGAGTTATGCTGTGATGCCATGTTGTACAGCACATACTTGCATGTTATGCGTACGTGTAATGTGTAGTGCTATGTGTGGGATCTGACTATCTAGTTGTTTATCTTTAGTAGCCTCTCTTACCG
>NW_025279255.1:0-1236 GCF_018294505.1 Triticum aestivum
CGAGCCGTCGAGGAGGCCCGGGAGGCTGACCAGCGATGTGAGGCGGCGGAGGAGCGGGCGCGGAAGCTCCAGGCCTGGAGCGATTCCCTGGAGTAGCAGGTGGAGCTGCATGAGATGGCCCTTGCATCGATGAAGGGGGCTTCGGTCGACCAGGGGGAGCTCCAGAGAAGTGAGGAGGTACTGACGCTGGAAGCTGCCGAGCGCGCCCGCGATCTTGAACAGCTAGAGACGAAGGAGCACTTGCTGATACAGGCGGAGGACGATATCGCTGCGCGGGACGCCCGAGTCCTGGAAGAGGTTGATCGCTGGGTGGTAGCGGCCCGCTTGAACCTCGAGCGCGAGTTCGAGGAGAGGCTGGGGTTGATCAGGGCCGAAGCGGAAGGCAGGACCGCCGCCCTGAGGGCCAAGCTGGATGAAGAGACGCGGCGGGCTGACGCTTCCCGGGCCGCCCTTGGTGTGGCGCAGGAGGAGCTGACTTCCTCCCGTGCCGAGATGCTTCTTCTACGTCAGCGGTTGGACGCAGCCGAGGCCATTGCGCGGAGGAACGAGGATGAGATACGCCAGCGGCAGATCCTGGAGCACGAGCATGGCCCTATGCTCCGCACGCTCCAGGAATGAGCTAATACGGCCTTGGGCAACATCTGCGAGGCGGTCGTCGGCGAGCCTCATGCAGTTAACTATGCTGGTAACCTCCAATTCTTCACTGATGTGGTGACGCAGCTGGAGGTGCGGTCGGGCAGAGCCAACAGGTTGGTGGAGGAGAGGAGTCGCGCCCTGCTCGAGCATGCCTTTTCTCGCGTCTTCAGCCATCTTCGGGACATGGACCCCAACTTTGATTTTGATGCCGCCATCGCCCCAATACCCCAGGCCGTCCGGGACGACCTGGCGCATTGGGTGGAAGACAATGTGGATGCCCTCGTCAGGGCCTTCGCTACTGACGACGACGGCGTGGTCGTGGCCGCTGATGAAGGCGGCGTGGTGAACGGCCCTGACACCGCTGACGGCGACGCGAAGGGCGATGGCGAGGCCAGCTACGCCAGCGACGATTCAGGAGGTGACCTCGAGGATGCATTGGGGGACTTATCCGATTAACCGCGTGCTGCTCCTGCTTTCTTATCCTGCTCAGATAGAGTTCGGGCTTGGCCCTGAAGGTTGTAAGAGCATTTTTGGAGGGGGAGCCCCTCGTGTAAAAACTTGCAGTTAGTGTATTAGTAGATGCGATATCACTCGTACGCC
>NW_025279256.1:0-1236 GCF_018294505.1 Triticum aestivum
TGGAGATGTTTATGGGCTAAGTTGGGGACTAAACTGCTTTTTAGTACTACTTGTCACCCCCAAACTGATGGACAAACTGAAGTAGTCAATAGAACGTTGTCTACTATGCTTAGGGTTGTTTTGAAGAATAATAAGAAAATGTGGGAGGAATGCTTGCCTCATATTGAATTTGCTTATAATCGTTCATTGCATTCTACTACTAAGATGTGCCCTTTTGAAGTTGTGTATGGTTTCCTACCTCGTGCACCTATTGATTTGTTGCCTCTTCCATCTTCGGAGAAGGTTAATTTTGATGCTAAACAACGTGCTGAATTGATTCTAAAAATGCATGAGTTAACTAAGGAAAACATTGAGCGCATGAATGCTAAATATAAACTTGCTGGAGATAAGGGTAGAAAACATGTTGTGTTTGCACCTGGAGATCTTGTTTGGTTACATTTTCGTAAGGATAGATTTCCTGATTTGCGCAAATCAAAGCTAATGCCACGTGCTGATGGTCCCTTTAAGGTGTTAGAGAAAATAAATGATAATGCATATAAACTTGAGCTGCCTGCAGATTTTGGGGTTAGTCCCACTTTTAACATTGCAGATTTGAAGCCTTATTTGGGTGAGGAAGATGAACTTCCGTCGAGGACGACTTCATTTCAAGAAGGGGAGGATGATGAGGACATCAATACAATTGTTACACCCACAGCCCCTGCTGCTATACATACTGGACCAATTACTAGAGCTCGTGCACGCCAACTAAATTACCAGGTACTTTCGTTTCTTGGTAATGATTCTAATGTTCATGAGAATATGATGTTGTCTAAATTGGATACATTTGTTTTGCTTACAAATGAAGGGCCTAGCTTGGAGAAGGATGAACATTGGAGCAAGAACAAGCATGGAGATGATGGCATGCGCAAGGGGAACAAGAACGGAGTTACAAGTGATGATTTCAGGACTTTGAAGCCACCATAATGGGTGCATGAAGCCTTGGACGAAATATACAAGATGCCACTTCATAAATTTCGTCCCGAGGCTATTTTAGGTGCTGCGTCACCTTATTATTGGGCCAGGCCCATGTAATTTCGAAATACATAAGTATAGGCTATTTTTAGAGTCCGTATGTGTGGGGAAACAAGAGATAGGGTTGATTTCGGACCCCTCCACCAAGGGCCACGAAATTCCCCCCCTCTTCCTCCATATATACAGCCCTTAGGGCATCGTTTAGACTTTGGGTTTTGTTTAGAT
>NW_025279257.1:0-1236 GCF_018294505.1 Triticum aestivum
GCTTACGTGTCGGTCATCAACACTGGCAGTTTTGGCCGATTCTAGCCCGTTTCGTGGACGATTACTCACTATTTAGGGTTCCCGGAGTGATTTCCATGATTAACGAACCCTGGGGTGCGTTTACGTGTCGGTGATCAATACTGGTAGTTTTGGCCGATTCTGACCCGTTTCTTGGATTATTACTCACTGTTTTGGGGTCCCGAAGCGATTTCCATAATTGTTGAACCCCAAGGTCCGCTTACGTGTCGGTCATCAACACTGGCAGTTTTGGCCGATTCTGGCCCGTTTTGTGGACTACTACTCACTATTTTGGGGTCCCGGAGTGATTTCCACGATTAACGAACCCTGGAGTGCATTTACGTGTCGGTCATCAACAATCACAATTTTGGCCGATTCTGACCCGTTTCTTGGATTATTACTCACTGTTTTGGGGTCCCAAAGCGATTTCCATAGTAGTATAACCCCAAGGTGCACTTACATGTCGGTCATGAACATTGGCTGTTTTGGCCGATTCTGGCCCGTTTCATGGACTATTACTCAATGCTTTGGGGTCCAGGAGTGGTTTCCATGGTTACCGAACCCTCGAGTGTGTTTACGTGTCGGTCATAAACACTCGCTCTTTTGGCCAATTCTGGCCTGTTTCATGGACTATTACTTACTATTTTGGGGTCCTAGAGTGACTTCCACAATTAACAAACCCTGGGGTGCGTTTATGTCTCGGTCATCAACACTCGTTGTTTTGGCCGATTCTGGCCCGTTTCTTGGATTATTACTCACCGTTTTGGGGTCGCGAAGCAATTTCCATAATTGTTGAACCCCAAGGTCTGCTTACGTGTCGATCATCAACACTGGCAGTTTTGGCCGATTCTGGCCCGTTTTGTGGACTACTACTCACTATTTTGGGGTCCCGGAGTGATTTCCACGATTAACGAACCCTGGAGTGCGTTTACGTGTCGGTCATCAACAATCGCAATTTTGGCCGATTCTGACCCGTTTCTTGGATTATTACTCACTGTTTTGGGGTCCCAAAGTGATTTCCATAGTAGTATAACCCCAAGGTGCGCTTACATGTCGGTCATGAACATTGGCTGTTTTGGCCGATTCTGGCCCGTTTCATGGACTATTACTCAATGCTTTGGGGTCCAGGAGTTGTTTCCATGGTTACCGAACCCTCGAGTGCGTTTACGTGTCGGTCATAAACCCTCGCTCTTTTGGCCAATTCTGGCCTGTTTCATG
>NW_025279258.1:0-1236 GCF_018294505.1 Triticum aestivum
GCTTCTTCAGGAACTCCATCATACTTACGAAAGAATAGGGGGGTATCCCGTAAGAACGGAGCTCTACAAGGCTGACTATCTGGTAGACAACATCAGGGAAAGTGGCGGAAAGTAACTCTCGAATTGAAACTTAAGAATATATCGAGAGCAAAGTAAGAAGGTACCATAAGAAGTTTCAAGCAGCCAGGCAATCGTTCAATGCCTAGTCAGAAGGTGAAAGGGTTTCAGGGCAATGTGAATAAGTATTGCGTCTGATACCAGAATAGATCACTAGGAATGTGGCTCGTGAATTGCATACGAAGCCAAGCGTGAGGATTAACTTTGGAAACAGGTGTGTACAGGAGAGTCAGGTTTCGATCCTGTGGGTTATGGGCCCACCATGTGTGTTAAAAGTAGGAAGGGCGCTGACGTCTTGCACGATCACGTAAGCAAGGCCAGTCAGTTATGCCGGTAAGAACATCGGTACCAAGGGCGAGGGACGAAGAGAACCATTTTCCTGCTCGTGGAACGAGGCAGACCATTAGGCAAGGTTCTCGTCCATCGGTGGCTACCGGAATGTCATCAACATTAGTAACAGGGTCTTACTGACAGAGTTGTACACCGAGGCGGTTGCACCAGCAGGAAATTATTACTGCTATATCATATAGATCACAATAAGGGTTTAAAAAAACCAATGGAAAGGGAAAAGTGTCTATCAGATTTAATCAGAACAATGGAAAGAAAAATGTGTTTAAACACATATTTCTAGGGTATATCCTTCCCAAGGACAAACAGAGCATGATATCCATGACAGGATATAATGTAGAAAACCCTTTAGGTAAGGGGAGAGAAATTTCATGACATTACCCATACAACGATGTTTGGATAAATGATAAAGAAAATTTAGCATCGTGCTTCAAATGTTCTTATTGAAGATCGGAGTACCACAGACATGCTTCGAGATAGCATTGACATGTTCTTCAAGCAAAGGTCAAACTTTGGATACACAAAGGATCCATCAGGAACAACTCATAGAATAAGTCTTGCAATAGGTCCTCCAACCAGGTGTGCTAGGCATGACATCACCTTATTGGGTTATAGAGAGACCAATGCTATAACTCTTGGAAAATGTTCCAACCATCATATCTGACCGAGTTTCAGATCTGGTTGGTGTCAGGATACCTCAGACTCAGGATGCCCGAGAAGAAAAGGTGTAACACAAATTAACGTAAGGACATTTTAAGATTCTCGAGAAAC
>NW_025279259.1:0-1236 GCF_018294505.1 Triticum aestivum
TTGGATATGGTGCGATCTATGATGTCTCTTACCGATTTACCGCTCTCATTTTGGGGTTATGCTTTAGAGACTGCCGCATTCACTTTAAATAGGGCACCGTCTAAATCCGTTGAGACGACACCGTATGAATTATGGTTTGGGAAGAAACCTAAGCTGTCGTTTCTAAAAGTTTGGGGATGCGATGCTTATGTCAAGAAACTTCAACCTGAAAAGCTCGAACCCAAATCGGAAAAATGCGTCTTCATAGGATACCCTAAGGAAACTATTGGGTATACCTTCTACCTCAGATCCGAAGGCAAGATCTTCGTTGCCAAGAACGGGTCCTTTCTAGAGAAGGAGTTTCTCTCGAAAGAATTGAGTGGGAGGAAAGTGGAACTTGATGAGGTGATAGTCACCCCTTCCGAACCGGAAAGTAGCGCAGCACGGGAAAATGTTCCTGTGGTGCCTACACCGACTGGAGAGGAAGTCAATGATGATGATCATGAAGCTTCGGATCAAGTTGCCACTGAACTTCATAGGTCCACAAGGACACGTTCCGCACCAGAGTGGTACGGCAACCCTGTCCTGGAAATCATGTTGTTAGACAACGGTGAACCTTCGAACTATGAAGAAGCGATGGCGGGCCCGGATTCCGACAAATGGCTAGAAGCCATGAAATCCGAGATAGAATCCATGTATGAAAACAAAGTATGGACTTTGACTGACTTGCCCGATGAGCGGCGAGCCATAGAAAACAAATGGATCTTTAAGAAGAAGACGGACGCAGATGGTAATGTGACCATCTACAAAGCTCGACTTGTCACTAAGGGTTATCGACAAGTTCAAGGGGTTGACTACGATGAGACTTTCTCACCCGTAGCAAAGCTGAAGTCCGTCCGAATCATGTTAGCAATTGCCGCATACTATGATTATGAGATATGGCAGATGGACGTCAAAACGGCATTCCTTAACGGCTTCCTTAAGGAAGAGTTGTATATGATGCAGCCGGAAGGTTTTGTCGATCCTAAGAATGCTAACAAAGTATGCAAGCTCCAGCGCTCAATCTATGGGCTGGTGCAAGCATCTCGGAGTTGGAACATTCGCTTTGATGAGATGATCAAAGCGTTTGGGTTTACACAGACTTATGGAGAAGCCTGTGTTTACAAGAAAGTGAGTGGGAGCTCTGTAGCATTTCTCATATTATATGTGGATGACATACTATTGATGGGAAATGATATAGAATTCTTGGAAAGTATA
>NW_025279260.1:0-1236 GCF_018294505.1 Triticum aestivum
AATATCATATAGCTCCATTGATCTTCATCTTCGGGGCTCCATGATCATCTTGTCACCGGCTTGACACCATGATCTCCATCATCATGATCTCCATCATCGTGTCTTCATGAAGTTGTCACGCCAACGACTACTTCTACTTCTATGACTAACGTTTAGCAATAAAGTAAAGTAGTTTACATGACGTTATTCAATGACACGCAGGTCATACAAAAAATAATGACAACTCCTATGGCTCCTGCCGGTTGTCATACTCATCGACATGCAAGTCGTGAATCCTATTACAAAGAACATGATCTCATACATCACAATTCATCATTCATCACAACTTCTGGCCATATCACATCACATGATCAATCGCTGCAAAAACAAGTTAGACGTCCTCTAATTGTTGTTGCATCTTTTACGTGGCTGCAATTGGGTTCTAGCAAGAACGTTTTCTTACCTACGAATCACCACAACGTGATTTTGTCAAATTCTATTTACCCTTCATAAGGGCCCTGTTCATCGATTCCGCTCCAACTAAGGTGGGAGAGACAGACACCCGCCAGCCACCTTATGCAACTTGTGCATGTCAGTCGGTGGAACCGGTCTCACGTAAGAGTACGTGTAAGGTTGGTCCGGGCCGCTTCATCCCACAATACCGTTGAGCAAGAAAAGACTAGTAGAGGCAAGTAAGATGACAAAATCCACGCCCACAACAAAGTTGTGTTCTACTCGTGCAAAGAGAACTACGCATAGACCTAGCTCTGATACCACTGTTGGGGAATGTTGCAGAAAATTAAAAATTTTCCTACGGTTTCACCAAGATCCATCTATGAGTTCATCTAAGCAACGAGTCTAGGGAGAGAGTTTGCATCTACATACCACTTGTAGATCGCGTGCGGAAGCTTGCAAGGTGATGATGTAGTCGTACTCGACGTGATCCAAATCACCGATGACCAGCGCCGAACGGACGGCACCTCCGCGTTCAACACACGTACGGGACGGGAGACGTCTCCTCCTTCTTGATCCAGCAAGGGGGAAGGAGAGGTTGATGAAAATCCAGCAGCACGACGGCGTGGTGGTGGATGCAGGGCGTCACAGCAGCAGGGCTTCGCCGAGACTACGAGGGAGAGACGTAACGGGGGGAGGTGGAGGCGCCAGGGGCTGGTGTATGAAGTCCCTCCTCTCCCCCACTATATATAGGGGTGCCAAGGGGGGTGGGTGCGCAGCCTAGGAGATCCAATCTCCTATGGC
>NW_025279261.1:0-1236 GCF_018294505.1 Triticum aestivum
GTGTCATCAAGAAACGCCATGTAAATTACTTTACTTTATTGCTAAACGCGTTAGCCATAGTAGTAGAAGTAATAGTTGGCGAGCAACTTCATGGAGACACGATGATGGAGATCATGATGATGGAGATCATGGTGTCAAGCCGGTGACAAGATGATCATGGAGCCCCAAGATGGAGATCAAAGGAGCTATGTGATATTGGCCATATCATGTCACGTTTATTATTTGATTGCATGTGATGTTTATCATGTTTTGCATCTTGTTTACTTAGAACGACGGTAGTAAATAAGGTGATCCCTCATACTAATTTCAAGAAGTGTTCCCCCTAACTATGCACCGTTGCGACAGTTCGCTGTTTCAAAACACCACGTGATGATCGGGTGTTTTATTCAGACGTTCACATACAACGGGTGTAAGACAGATTTACACATGCAAACACTTAGGTTGACTTGACAAGCCTAGCATGTACAGACATGGCCTCGGAACACAGAAGACCGAAAGGTCGAGCATGAGTCGTATAGAAGATACGATCAACATGAAGATGTTCACCGATGTTGACTAGTCCGTCTCACGTGATGATCGGACACGGTCTAGTTTAACTCGGATCATGTAATACTTAGATGACTAGAGGGATGTCTAATCTAAGTGGGAGTTCATTAATAATTTGATTAGTTGAACTTAATTATCATGAACTTAGTCTAAATATTTTACAACATGTCTTGTAGATTAAATGGCCAACGTAGTCCTCAACTTCAACGCGTTCCTAGAGAAAACCAAGCTGAAAGACGATGGCAGCAACTATACGGACTGGGTCCGGAACCTGAGGATCATCCTCATAGCTGCCAAGAAAGATTATGTCCTACAAGCACCGCTTGGTGACGCACCCGTTCTCCCTGCAGAACAAGATGTTATGAACACTTGGCAGGCACGTTCCGATGACTACTCCCTCGTTCAGTGCGGCATGCTTTACAGCCTAGAGCCGGGGCTCCAAAAGCGTTTTGAGAGACATGGAGCATATGAGATGTTCGAAGAGCTGAAAATGGTTTTCCAAGCTCATGCCCGGGTCGAGAGATATGAAGTCTCCGACAAATTCTTCAGCTGTAAGATGGAGGAAAACAGTTCTGTCAGTGAGCACATACTCACTATGTCTGGGTTGCATAACCGCTTGACTCAGCTGGGAGTTAATCTCCCGGATGATGCGGTCATTGACAGAATCCTCCAGTCGCTTCCACCAAGCTA
>NW_025279262.1:0-1236 GCF_018294505.1 Triticum aestivum
ATCGTAGTCAACCCCTTGAACTTGTCGATAACCCTTAGCGACAAGTCGAGCTTTGTAGATGGTCACATTACCATCTGCGTCCGTCTTCTTCTTAAAGATCCATTTGTTTTCTATGGCTCGCCGCTCATCGGGCAAGTCAGTCAAAGTCCATACTTTGTTTTCATACATGGATTCTATCTCGGATTTCATGGCTTCTAGCCATTTGTCGGAATCCGGGCCCGCCATCGCTTCTTCATAGTTCGAAGGTTCACCGTTGTCTAACAACATGATTTCCAGGACAGGGTTGCCGTACCACTCTGGTGCGGAATGTGTCCTTGTGGACCTACGAAGTTCAGCAACTTGATCTGAAGCTTCATGATCATCATCATTAACTTCCTCCCCAGTCGGTGTAGGCACCACAGGAACATTTTCCCGCGCTGCGCTACTTTCCGGTTCGAAAGGGGTGACTATCACCTCATCAAGTTCCACTTTCCTCCCACTCAATTCTTTCGAGAGAAACTCCTTCTCTAGAAAGGACCCGTTCTTGGCAACGAAGATCTTGCCTTCGGATCTGAGGTAGAAGGTATACCCAATAGTTTCCTTAGGGTATCCTATGAAGACGCATTTTTCCGATTTGGGTTCGAGCTTTTCAGGTTGAAGTTTCTTGACATAAGCATCGCATCCCCAAACTTTTAGAAACGACAGCCTAGGTTTCTTCCCAAACCATAATTCATACGGTGTCGTCTCAACGGATTTCGATGGAGCCCTATTTAAAGTGAATGCGGCAGTCTCTAAAGCATAACCCCAAAATGAGAGCGGTAAGTCGGTAAGAGACATCATAGATCGCACCATATCCAATAGAGTGCGATTACGACGTTCGGACACACCATTTCTCTGAGGTGTTCCAGGCGGCGTGAGTTGTGAAACTATTCCACATTTCCTTAAGTGTGTACCAAATTCGTGACTTAAATATTCTCCACCACGATCTGATCGTAAGAATTTTATTTTCCTGTCACGTTGATTCTCAACTTCACTCTGAAATTCCTTGAACTTTTCAAAGGTTTCAGACTTGTGTTTCATTAGGTAGACATACCCATATCTACTTAAATCATCAGTGAGAGTGAGAACATAACGATATCCTCCGCGAGCCTCAACACTCATTGGACCACACACATCGGTATGTATGATTTCCAATAAGTTGGTTGCTCGCTCCATTGTTCCGGAGAACGGAGTCTTGGTCATCTTACCCATGAGGCA
>NW_025279263.1:0-1236 GCF_018294505.1 Triticum aestivum
AGAAGGTGTACCCAATAGTTTCTTTTGGGTACCCTATGAAGACGCATTTTTCCGATTTGGGTTCGAGCTTTTCAGGTTGAAGTTTCTTGACATAAGCATCGCATCCCCAAACTTTTAGAAACGACAGCTTAGGTTTCTTCCCAAACCATAATTCATACGGTGTCGTCTCAACGGATTTCGACGGAGCCCTATTTAAAGTGAATGCGGCAGTCTCTAAAGCATAGCCCCAAAAAGAAAGCGGTAAATCGGTAAGAGACATCATAGATCGCACCATATCTAACAGAGTGCGATTACGACGTTCGGACACACCATTACGCTGAGGTGTTCCAGGCGGCGTGAGTTGTGAAACTATTCCACATTTTCTTAAGTGTGTGCCAAACTCGTGACTCAAGTATTCTCCTCCACGATCTGATCGCAGAAACTTGATTTTCCTGTCACGTTGATTTTCAACCTCACTCTGAAATTCCTTGAACTTTTCAAAGGTTTCAGACTTGTGTTTCATTAAGTAGATATACACATACCTACTTAAATCATCAGTGAGGGTGAGAACATAACGATAGCCACCGCGAGCCTCAACACTCATTGGACCGCACACATCGGTATGTATGATTTCCAATAAGTCGGTTGCTCGCTCCATTGTTCCTGAGAACGGAGTCTTGGTCATTTTACCCATAAGGCATGGTTCGCACGTGTCAAATGATTCATAATCAAGAGACTCTAAAAGTCCATCAGCATGGAGCTTCTTCATGCGTTTGACACCTATGTGACCAAGGCGGCAGTGCCACAGGTATGTGGGACTATCATTATTAACCTTACTTCTTTTGGTACTCACATTATGAATATGTGTAGCATCATGTTCGAGATTCATAAGGAATAAACCATTCACCATAGGAGCATGACCATAAAACATATCTCTCATAAAAATGGAACAACCATTATTCTCAGATTTAAAAGAGTAGCCATCTCGAATTAAACGAGATCCCGATACAATGTTCATGCTCAAAGCTGGCACTAAATAACAATTATTAAGGTTTAAAACTAATCCCGAAGGGAGATGCAGAGGTAGCGTGCCGACGGCGATCACATTGACCTTGGAACCATTCCCGACGCGCATCGTCACCTCGTCCTTTGCCAGTTTCCGCTTATTCCGCAGCCCCTGCTTTGAGTTACAAATGTGAGCAACTGCACCGGTATCAAATACCCAGGAGCTACTACGGGCACTAGTAAGGTACACAT
>NW_025279264.1:0-1236 GCF_018294505.1 Triticum aestivum
GGATTTCATCCGGAAACTCGTCTGTTACAAAGGGATTTCATTTTTTAAACCTTATTTGAACTCCTGACTTTTTGTGTGTTCAAAATGCACCATTCAAAGCCACATCATCATTTTTCAATCCTTTCTGACTTCATTTGTTATTTTTCATGCATTTACTAATTATTTTGAGCTATAAGACCCTAAAATTGAAAAGCATTTCAAATGAACTCTGAAAAGGTTGAAAGTTGGCATGATATCATCATTTCATCCACATAGCATGTGAAAGAAAGTTGAGAGGGTTACGGCATAAACTGGATGCACTTCGTGTACAAAACGGACGATCTCTTTCAAAGTATCAGGATTTCATCCAGAAACTCGTCTGTTACAAAGGGATTTCATTTTTTTAAACCTTATTTGAACTCCTGACTTTTTGTAAATGCACCATTCAAAGCCACATCATCATTTTTCAATCCTTTCTGACTTCATTTGTTATTTTTCATGCATTTACTAACTATTTTGTGCTATAAGACCCTAAAATTGAAAAGGATTTCAAATGAACTCTGAAAAGGTTGAAAGTTGGCATGGTATCATCATTTCATCCACTTAGCATGTGCAAGAAATTTCAGAGGGTTACGACAAAAACTGGATGCACTTCGTGTACAAAACTGACAATCTCTTTCAAAGTATAAGGATTTCATACGGAAACTCGTCTGTTACAAAGGGATTTCATTTTTTAAAACTTATTTGAACAACTGACTTTTTGTGTGTTCAAAATGCACCATTCAAAGCCACATCATCATTTTCAATCCTTTCTGACTTCATTTGTTATTTTTCATGCATTTACTAATTATTTTGAGCTATAAGACCCTAAAATTGAAAAGCATTTCAAATGAACTCTGAAAAGGTTGAAAGTTGGCATGATATCATCATTTCATCCACATAGCTTGTGCAAGAAAGTTGAGAGGGTTACGGCAAAAATTGGATGCACTTCGTGTACAAAACGGGCGATCTCTTTCAAAGTATCAGGATTTCATCCGGAAACTCGTCTGTTACAAAGGGATTTCATTTTTTAAACCTTATTTGAACTCCTGAGTTTTTGTGTGTTCAAAATGCACCATTCAAAGCCACATCATCATTTTTTAATCCTTTCTGACTTCATTTGTTATTTTTCATGCATTTACTAATTATTTTGAGCTATAAGACCCTAAAATTGAAAAGCATTTCAAATGAACTCTGAAAAGGTTGAAAGTTGGCATG
>NW_025279265.1:0-1236 GCF_018294505.1 Triticum aestivum
GAAAAGTGGTGTGGTACTTTCCGATCACTCCTCGTCTGCAGCGGTATTTCGCGGATCCTAAGGTAGCAAAGCTCCTACGTTGGCACGCGGATAGGGAGGAGAAGAAGCGAGAAGATGACGCAAATGATCCGGAGATAGATAAAAAAGACAAGATGCTGAGTCACCCTAAGGATGCGAGCCAGTGGCAAGCATTGAACTTCGAATACCCAGAATTTGGGAACGATCCAAGGAACATCGTGCTGGGCGCGAGCACCGATGGAGTCAATCCGTTTGGCAGCCAGAGAAGCACACATAGCACCTGGCCTGTGTTTGTGTGGATGTACAACCTTCCCCCCTGGTTGTGCATGAAGAGGAAGTACATTCACATGAGTATGCTAATTGAAGGGCCGAAACAACCAGGGAACGACATCAATCTATATCTGGGGCTGCTGAAAGAGGAGCTTGACACGCTGTGGAAAACGCCAGCCAATACGTGGGACGCCGCAGAGAAAGAGTATTTCCCTATGAGAGCCGCACTGCTCACGACGGTGCACGACTATCTCGGTTACGGATATCTTGCGGGGCAGGTAGTCCACGGATTTTCTGGATGCGTAAGGTGCATGGATGACACAACGTATCGCCAGCTAGATAGAGATCCCGGGTCTTCGAAAACCGTGTTCATGGGACATCGAAGGTGGCTTCGCGACGATGACCCGTGGAGGAAACGCAAGGATCTGTTCGATGGTGAAACAGAACCCCGAAAACGCCTGTGTACGAGGAGCAGCGAGGAAATAGACAAGCTGTTGAAAAATTGGAAAGACTGCCCACTGCCGGGAAAGAAGCAAAAGGCGCCAGAGCCGGGAAAGAAGCGAAAGGCGCCAGAGCCGCTGCTGAAGGTATGGAAAACGAGGTCTGTTTTCTGGGACTTGCCGTACTGGAAGATCCACCGTGTGCCTCACAGCCTTGATGTCATGCATATCACGAAGAACGTGTGCGAGAGTCTGCTTGGTACCCTGCTCAACATGCCAGAGAGGACCAAAGATGGGCCGAAAGCAAGGGCAGACTTGAAATCAATGGGCATCAGGCAGGAGCTTCACGCTATATATGATGATGATGATGATGATGATGATGATGATGATGAGGCGAAGCAGGACACAGAAAGTCGTCGCAAAGGCAAAAAGGCCAAGAAGACCGGAAATGACTACCCTCCCGCGTGCTTCACTCTAAGTCAGGAGGAGATCGAGCAGTTTTTCACCT
>NW_025279266.1:0-1236 GCF_018294505.1 Triticum aestivum
ACCCATTCCGTTAGCTTAGCACTTGATCGTTTAGTATGTTGCTATTGCTTTCTTCATGACTTATACATGTTCCTGTAACTATGAGATTATGCAACTCCCGTTTACCGGAGGAACACTTTGGGTACTACCAAACGTCACAACGTAACTGGGTGATTATAAAGGAGTACTACAGGTGTCTCCGAAGGTACATGTTGAGTTGGCATATTTCGAGATTAGGTTTTGTCACTCCGATTGTCGGAGAGGTATCTCTGGGCCCTCTCGGTAATGCACATCATTATAAGCCTTGCAAGCAATGTGACCAATGAGTTGGTTACGGGATGATGCATTACAGAACGAGTAAAGAGACTTGCCGGTGACGAGATTGAACTAGGTATTGGATACCGACGATCGAATCTCGGGCAAGTAACATACCGATGACAAAGGGAACAACGTATGTTGTTGTGCGGTTTGACCGATAAAGATCTTCGTAGAATATGTAGGAACCAATATGGGCATCCAGGTCCCGCTATTGGTTATTGACCAGAGACGTGTCTCGGTCATGTCTACATTGTTCTCGAACCGTAGGGTCCGCACGCTTAAGGTTTTGATGACAATTATATTATGAGTTTATGTATTTTGATGTACCGAAGTTTGTTCGGAGTCCCGGATATGATCACGGACATGACGAGGAGTCTCGAAATGGTCGAGACATAAAGATTGATATATTGGACGGATATATTTGGACACCGGAAAGGTTCCGGGAGAGTTTGGGAATATACCGGAGCTCCGGGAGGTTACCGGAACCCCCCGATAAGTATATGGGCCTTATTGGGCCCTATTGGAAGGGAGGGAGAAGGAGCAAGGGAGGGGGGCGCCCCCCCCCCCAAGCCCAATCCGAATTGGGAGGGGGGCCGGCCCCCCCTTTCCTTCTCTCCTTCCCCCTCTTCCTTCCTACTACTACTACTCCTTCCTTCCCCCTCCAACTTGGATTAGGAAAAGGAGGGGAAACCTACTTGGAGTAGGTTTCCCCCTCCCTATGGCGCGCCCCCCTTGGGCCGGCCACCTCCTCCCTCCCTCCTTTATATACGGGGGTAGGGGGCACCCTAGACACACAAGTTGATCATTGAGATCGTTCCTTAGCCGTGTGCGGTGCCCCCCTCCACGATATTACACCTCGGTCATATTGTAGCGGTGCTTAGGCGAAGCCCTGCGATAGGAGAACATCAAGATCGTCACCACGCCGTCGTGCTGACGGAA
>NW_025279267.1:0-1236 GCF_018294505.1 Triticum aestivum
GGACCCTCTCGGCTTCTTATTCACCCTAGTTCTCCGTCCAGGAGTTGCAAGTAGTTTCTGGTGTTTGTAGCCTACTGGAGGCCGTGGACAACGCTGACCGTAGGGGTGGGCTATGATGCGGTAGGTACGTGGCACGGTGTACCGAATACCCGTTAGGTATCTCGGGAACCCTGTTCACATCGTTCGGGGCCGTATGGGAAACCTCGGCCGGACTCCCTGCGGATGGAACCTGGATAGGCGATAAACCTGGACTGGAGGCTTAGGTGATTAGGTAGGTCGTGGCCGACACCCACGTTGGGCTTCCGCTTGAAGGTTGCCGAGTACATGTCGTGTAAACGACGGTAAGAGGTGAGAGCGTGTATGAAGAAGTACACCCCTGCAGGGTTATCATGATCTATTCGAATAGCCGCGTCCGCGGTAAAGGACTACTTGGTTGCCTATACAGTTCATAGACAAGTAAATGGAAACTACTAAAAGCCTCAAGATAAGTGTGAGTGCCGAGGATGGCTCTTCCGTAGGAAGACGGAGGCGGATCCTCGATAGTGTATTGAATTGGTGAGTAGTGGACTCGTGTGCGCAAAACCATTTCAAGTTGGAGTATCGTAGGATAGCCTAGCCAAGAGTCAAAGCTGGCTTGCTGCAATAACTCCACCAACCCTTCTTGATACTATGCATGTATGTAGGATCTGATGTAAGTCTTGCTGAGT
Source organism: Triticum aestivum (assembly GCF_018294505.1). Lineage (NCBI taxonomy): Eukaryota > Viridiplantae > Streptophyta > Magnoliopsida > Poales > Poaceae > Triticum > Triticum aestivum. The sequence continues at coordinate 708 of NW_025279267.1, forward strand.
ACCTTTGTACTCATGTTGCTATAATTTACATGTTTTTACAGAAGACGCTGCAACCCCTTCTAATGGGTTCTATGTAGACGTTGACATCAACGAGTAGGCTAAAGGCCCAGGTGGTGATCCTGAGCTTGTGAAGGACCATGTAGTATAGCTAGGCTTTCCAAGCCTCTTTTATTTTACTAGTTGTCTGTACTCAGACAAGTTACTTCCGCTGCTGGTTTGTATGACTGTATGACTTGAATGTTGGGTCGTGAGACCCGTACCTTTGTGTATGTTATGTATGGCTCCCTGAGCCTTAAATAAAGTACTTGTGTCGTAGAGTCATGTTGTGATGCTTCGTTGTATTTGCACATATCGAGCATATTGTGTGTATGATTGAAATGCTTGGTATGTGTGGGATCTGACTATCTAGTTGTTTATCTTTAGTAGCCTCTCTTACCGGGAAATGTCTCCTAGTGTTACCGCTGAGCCATGGTAGCTTGCTACTGCTCTGGAACACTTAGGCTGGCCGGCATGTGTCCTTCTTCGTTCC
>NW_025279268.1:0-1236 GCF_018294505.1 Triticum aestivum
CAGCCCGAGGTTTGTCAATCGTGGAAATCACTACGGGACCCCAAAACAGTGAGTAATAGTCCATGAAACGGGCCAGAATCGGCCAAGACTGCGAGTGTTCATGACCGACACGTAAGCGCACCATGAGGTTCAACGACTATAGAAATCGCTTCGGACCCCAAAACGGTGAGTAATAGTCCACGAAACGGGCTCGAATCGGCCAAGACTACTAGTGTTGTTAACAGACATGAAGCGCACCTTGGGGTTCAACAACTATGGAAATCGCTTTGGACCCCAAAACGGTGAGTAATAGTCCATGAAACGGGTAAGAATCGACAATATTTGCGAATGTTGATGACCAACATGTACGCACACACCGGTGTGTCAATCGTGGAAATCGCTCTAGGACCCCAAAACGATGAGTCATAGTGCACGAAACGGACCGGAATCGGGCAAAAACTGCGATTATTGATGACCGACACGTAAGCACTCAGTGGGGTTCAACAACCATGAAAATTGCTTTGGGACCCCAAAAACGGTGAGTAATAGTCCACGAAACAGGTCAGGATCGACAAAAACCGCGAGTGTTGATGACTGACATGTAAACGCGCCCTGGGTTCATCAATAGTGGAAATCACTCCGGGACCCCAAAACGGTGAGTAATGGTCCATGAAACGGGCCAAAATCGTCCAAAACTGCGAGTGTTGATGACCGACACGTAAGCGCACCTCGGTGTTCAAACACTATGGAAACTGCTCAGAATTGGCCCAAACCGTCTCTGTTGACGACATACACTTAAACGCATCCCGGGGATCGTCAATCGTGGAAACCGCTCTAGGACCCCAAAACGGTGGGTAGTAGTCCATGAAACGGACCAGAACTGGCCAAAACTGTGAGCGTTGATGACCGACAAGTAAACGCACCCCGGGGTTCGTCAATCGTGGAAATCACTTCGGGATCCCAAAACTAAGTAGAAACGGGCCAGAATCGGCTCAAATTGCGAGTCTTGACGACCAACGCGTAAGCACACGTTTGGATTCGACAACCATGAAAATCGCTTTGGGACACCAAAACGATATGTAATAGTCCACGAAACGGGTCAGAATCGACAAAAAAACGCGACTATTGATGACCGACACTTAAACGCAGCCCGGGGTTTGTCAATCGTGGAAATCACTACGGGGCCCCAAAACAGTGAGTAATAGTACATGAAACGGGCCAGAATCGGCCAAGACTGCGAGTGTTCTTGACCGACAC
>NW_025279269.1:0-1236 GCF_018294505.1 Triticum aestivum
AATATGTGAGTGTTGATGACCGACACGTAAACGCACCAAGGGTTCGTCAATCATCGAAATGACTCCAAGACCCCATAATAGAGTAATAGTCCAAGAAACGGGCCAGAATCGGCCCAAACCGTGATTGTTGATGACCGACATGTAAGCGCACCTTGGAATTCGACAACCATGGAAATCGCTTTGGGACCCCAAAACGGTGAGTAATAGTCCATGAAACGGGCCAGAATCGGCCAAAACTGGGAGTGTTGATGACCAACACGTAAGCACACCTTGGAGTTCAACAACTACGGAAATCGCTTCGGGACCCCAAAACCGTGAGTAATAGTCCACGAAACATGTCAGAATTGGCCAAAACTGTGAGTGTTGACGACAGACACATAAATGCACCCCGGGGTTCATCAATCGTGGAAATCCCTCTGGGTCTCCAAAACATTGAGTAATAGTGCACGAAACGGACACGATTCGGCCAAATATGTGAGTGTTGATGACCGACACGTAAACGCACCCTGGGGTTCGTCAATCATGGAAATGACTCCGAGACCCCAAAATAGAGTAGTAGTCCAAGAAACGGGCCAGAATCGGCCCAAACTGTGATTGTTGATGACCGTCACGTAAGCGCACCTTGGAGTTCGACAACCATAGAAATCGCTTTGGGACCCCAAAACGGTGAGTAATAGTCCATGAAACGGCCAGAATCGGCCAAAACTACGAGTGTTGATGACCAACACGTAAGGACACCTTGGGGTTCAACAACTATGGAAATCGCTTCGGGACCCCAAAACGGTGAGTAATAGTCCACGAAACCCGTCAGAATTGGCCAAAACTCTCAGTGTTGACGACGGACACATAAACGAACCCCGGGGTTCATCGATCGTGGAAATTGCTCTAGGTCCCCAAAACGCTGAGTGATAGTGCACAAAACGGACTAGAATCGGCCGAATATGTGAGTGTTGATGACCGACACGTAAACGCACCAAGGGTTCGTCAATCATCGAAATGACTCCAAGACCCCATAATAGAGTAATAGTCCAAGAAACGGGCCAGAATCGGCCCAAACCGTGATTGTTGATGACCGACATGTAGGCGCACCTTGGAATTCGACAACCATGGAAATCGCTTTGGGACCCCAAAACGGTGAGTAATAGTCCATGAAACGGGCCAGAATCGGCCAAAACTGGGAGTGTTGATGACCAACACGTAAGCACACCTTGGAGTTCAACAACTACGGAAATCGCT
>NW_025279270.1:0-1236 GCF_018294505.1 Triticum aestivum
ACGTTCCCTACCGAAACCATCACGCTTGTTGTGAGAAGCTCTGGTTTGTGAGAAGCTCTGGTTTGTGAGAAGCTTAGACCCAAACATGCCCAAATTGGGACAAAAATTATACCACGGCTTGTTGATGCCGCTCCATGATAGCATGCCAAGTTTCCTGAATTTCAGACTAGTTTTGGATTTACTAGAACTTAAAAACCAGTTATCTCAATGTTTGCGGCCGAGTGACGGTGGTAGGGTTTTTGACATTCATTCCCATTTCTTGCATGGGACCTAAGCATGCAAACAATGACACATATTTGATTTTTCAACCAATTTATATGCACCGGAGCATGTGCATGTAGTTCAAATTTGAATTATGCACATAAAATGCCTAGAAAACCAAGTTAATGTATAAAAATGTGTGAACGAACCCCGAAAAATTCCAAAATTTAACACAACACTCCTGTTGTTCTATGTTGACACTAGAAATTTTTTGAAAGCAATAAGAGGCAACGGATATCGTTTCGTCCCCAAAGGTGGCACGTTCCCTACCGAAACCATCACGCTTGTTGTGAGAAGCTCTGGTTTGTGAGAAGCTTACACCCAAACATGCCCCAATTGGGACAAAAATTATACCACGGCATGTTGATGCCGCTCCATGATAGCATGCCAAGTTTCATGAATTTTAGACGAGGTTTGGATTTAATAGAATTTAAAAACCAGGTATCTCAATGTTTGCGGCCGAGTGACGGTGGCAGGGTTTTTGACATTCATTCCCATTTCTTGCATGGGACGTAAGCATGCAACAAATGACACATATTTGATTTTTCAACCAATTTATATGCACCGGAGCATGTGCGTGTAGTTCAAATTTGAATTATGCACATAAAATGCCTACAAAACCAAGTTAATGTATAAAAATGTGCGAACGAACCCCGAAAAATTCCAAAAATTAACACAACACTCCCGTTGTTCTATGTTGACACTAGAAATTTTTGAAAGCAATAAGAGGCAACGGATATCGTTTCGTCCCGAAAGGTGGCACGTTCCCTACCGAAACCATCAGCCTTGTTGTGAGAAGCTCTGGTTTGTGAGAAGCTTAGACCCAAACATGCCCCAATTGGGACAAAAATTATACCACGGCATGTTGATGCCGATCCATGATAGCATGCCAAGTTTCATGAATTTCAGACGAGTTTTGGATTTACTAGAATTTAAAAACCAGTTATCTCAATGTTTGCGGCCGAGTGACGGTGG
>NW_025279271.1:0-1236 GCF_018294505.1 Triticum aestivum
AAAAACAGTAATTTAAATTTGAAAAAATATTCATGAATTCAAACAGTGCCCATGAAATTTAAAAATATTCATGATATCAAAAAGTGCCCATAATATTTAAAAATATTCTTGATATCAAAATATATACTAATGGCGCACTTCTACAGGGTGCGCCATTAATAGTTTAAACTAGTAATGACGCACTGTGAGGCGGTGCGCCATTAGTAGTTTTGCAAAAATAAAGAATAAAAAAAATTCAGTACTGGCGCACTCCATGTCTGATGCGTCATTACTAGTAGGAACTAGTAATGGCGCACCAGAGGTAGGATGCGCCATTAGTATGTATGTAAAAATGAAAAAAAAAATTATCACTAGTGGCGTACCAGTTTTCTGGTGCGCCATTAGTGTCTTACACACTAATGGTGCATCATCAACTGGTGCGCCATTAGTATATAGTAGTGGCGCACTACTTTCCTCATGCGTCATTAGTGTAAATCCTACCTATAGCCCTTTTCCTAATAGTGTTCCATACAATGTTGTCTTAGGAGATTGATATCATGTAATCACTTTATGCGGTGTGTTTGTTGGGGTTCGATGAATTATGTGTTTATAATCAGATTATTCATTGACACTAATTGGGTTATTTCTAAACTTTATTAAGTGTGATTGTTATAGCTATGTAATACTTTTAGATCCATGTGTTATCTTTCGTCAAGTTGATGGGTAAATCTTTAGTGGAAGTGGTGCATTGTAGTAAGTTTAATCTTACAGTGTCCTCATCCAGTGATAGAAGGGTTAGTGAGCCACGTATTTGTATTGTTACTATTAAAGGCAAAACAACGGAGTTCAATCATATTAGTCGGTCTTATTTTGTCTACATTATGTCATCATGCTCCAAGTATTACTCTATTTATTGTGGACTTAATATGCAAAGAGGCAATCATAGAAGTCCAACAGTCCCATCGGTCTCACCTAGAAGGTTCGACATGAAAATATCAAGTACGAATTTTATTTTGAACCAGGGGACCATAAAAGAGCAAGTTACTCTTGGACTATTTGAATCTATGATGTTAGAAACTATTTCCCGCTATCTCAAGTGGTAATATATCCTTCTCCGTGCAAAATATCTAAGAACATCTCTAGCAGACCCTTCCTCCCACGCGTCGGCCCACCACTCGCCGGCCTGCGCCCCCGCTGGCACCCGCGCCCCGCACGCCCGTCTCCCCGCATACGCCGCCACCCGTCCCACCTAACCCC
>NW_025279272.1:0-1236 GCF_018294505.1 Triticum aestivum
GGGAAGTTTTGCCGGCAAAGAACTCCAAGGACGGAGTTGGGCCGGCGGACACTATGATGGTGGTCCCAACCCCTGCAGCATGACAAGGCCAACGCATTAGTTATTTGAAGAAACGTGAATGCAGAAGGTACAAAAATATTAAATGCACTTACGTACCTCTCCCCATCAGGGAAGATCAACCACCTCTGCTCGCGGGTCGCCGGCACGGACGGGAGCCGTGTAGCACCACGCTGGTAGATGGTGCCACCCTCCTCCTCAAGATCAGTCGGCTCCCCGCCATCATCAGCATGGCCACTCGGCTCCTCGGGCTGATCCGGCCAGGTACCCCATCCGGACGTGTGCTCCTCCGGGGTCTCGTGGGCCGAAGGCCAGTCGACCCGAGGCTCGTGGGCCCAAGACCCGTGGACCGGAGGCTCGTGGACCGGAGTCCGTGTAGCCTCCTCCTCGGACGAGTCCACCCTAGCAGTCACGTGCTCGGGTGAAACAGCTGGGGGTGGCGGCGAAGAAGGCACCGTAGCAGTCACCCTACCTCCTCTCCCGCGACCACGTGCCCCACCTCCTCTCTTCCTACCTCGTCCCCTGCTGGGCACCGCGGTCGACGAAGAAGGGCCCGGCGGTGTGGACATACTGTCCAGCAACGCTCGGCGGAGAGGTACGTCTGGAATCGAAGACCTCAGACCACGCGCCGACGAAGAAGGGGCCTTGGCGCGCTCCCGACCAGCGCCCACCATCTTTCAACACCTGCCATGACAAACAGTAAACGAAATTAGTACAACATAAAAAAAAGACCGACATGAATAATAATATGTGTATCACTTAAGTGTATCATCATCAAGTACAACATTAAAAAATTTAATACCTGACACTACTAATAATCTCGATCAGTATCATCAATAAATGCATAATCATCATCATCACTATAATCAGTGACGGGCTCATTGGGTTCAGTGGCATCAACATGTGCAAGGCCACCTTGACGTAATCGGTCAAGCAATGACAGGTCATCCGCAGCAGTAACCTCTTCTTGTTCCGGCTCTTCTTGTTCCTCCTCTGGGGTGATGTCGGATTCACTGTCGCTGTCTACTTCAATGTTTTGGGGTGAAGTATAGCGGTTCTTGAAACGCTTTTTGGAAAGACGTGTCTCTTGGAAGAATTCTCCTTCATATGTGTCTGGGTTAATGTGAGGTTCATAATCCTCTTCCTTTGGGGGAGATAGTCTAGCACGTGGCGGCACTT
>NW_025279273.1:0-1236 GCF_018294505.1 Triticum aestivum
GTACTAGGATGGGTCCTCGTGTTGCATTCCCTTTTTAATTATTTTTTGCGGCTCGTGACAAACATATCCCATGTGAGCGATATATATTAACCCCGTTATATTATTTTTGACATTTGCGATATGTTTTAGCTCGCAGCTCATTGGTCACGCGTCTAAAGGCGGCTTTGTGGCGCGAGGAGCGCGTTCTGAAAGGGGTAAAAAATACGTGTTGCTGCGGTATAGAGGGAGGGGTGGAAACCGTGGTAAACTCGTCTCGGTGTTTGAGGGGGGGGGAGTAAGTAGTATATATAGGGCATTATCCATCATTAGGCAACGGTTGTAATGGTAGTAAGAATGACAATCATCATTGCAGTGGACTTGGGAGTGGCAAGCATAAGGGACGAAGGCGGGGGTAACATGTGGGATGCGATCATAGCAGCACTAAAGCACCGGATCCCATCAGAACTCCGTAGTTAAGCGTGCTTGGGCGAGAGTAGTACTAGGATGGGTGACCTCCTGGGAAGTCCTCGTGTTGCATTCCTTTTTTAATTTTTTTTGCGCGTCGTGACAAACATATCGCATGTGCGCGATATATATTAACCCCGTTATATTATTTTTGACATTTGCGATATGTTTTAGCTCGCTGCTCATTGGTCACGCATCTAGAGGCGGCTTTCTGGCGCGAGGAGCGCGTTCTGAAAGGGGTAAAAAAATACGTGTTGCTGGGGTATAGAGGGAGGGGTGGAAACCGTGGTAAACTCGTCTCCGTGTTTGAGGGGGGGGGAGTAAGTAGTATATATAGGGCATTATCCATTATTAGGCAACGGTTGTAATGGTAGTAAGAATGACAATCATCTTTGCAGTGGACCTGGGAGTGGCAAGCATAAGGGACAAAGGCGGGGGTAACATGTCGGATGCGATCATACCAGCACTAAAGCACCGGATCCCATCAGAACTCCGTAGTTAAGCGTGCTTGGGCGAGAGTAGTACTAGGATGGGTGACCTCCTGGGAAGTCCTCGGGTTGCATTCCCTTTTTAATTATTTTTTGCGGCTCGTGACAAACATATCGCATGTGCGCGATATATATTAACCCCGTTATATTATTTTTGACATTTGCGATATGTTTTAGCTCGCAGCTCATTGGTCACGCGTCTAGAGGCGGCTTTGTGGCGCGAGGAGCGCGTTCTGAAAGGGGTAAAAAATACGTGTTGCTGCGGTATAGAGGGAGTGGTGGAAACCGTGGTAAACTCGTCTCC
>NW_025279274.1:0-1236 GCF_018294505.1 Triticum aestivum
CCCCGACCGGTAAAACCGTTGCCCGGTTCGATTCGGTTCTTTTGATTAAAACCGGTTTTTCTTAATAACCTAGTTAAGTAGTGAACGTTCATTGTTTTAGTCTTCGCAGCGAATGTTTTTCGTCATATAAACTTCTATAGCGAACGTTCGCTATTTAGTATTTTTTCCTTTTTCTTATTTATTTCGGCCAGGGACTTATATGTGAGGAGTTTTCTTTGCAGTTTAGTCCCTGAACTTCAAACACTCGTAACTTTTTGCTCGTTAGTCCAAATCCAACGAAACCAACGCTCACATCTTCGTTATGATCCCCTCTATCCGGATAAACAACTTAAACATGTTTTTGAAAAGTTTAAAATTTGAATTAGATCAGATTTGAATTCAAACTTCATTTGATCATAACTTGCGTTTCGTAGCTCCGTTTGAGTTGATTCTTTTTGCAAATCGAAGCTCTTGACCTAAACATTCTAATAAGGCTAAATTCACATAATTTTGGTACTGTTAGAAATTGTTTTATGTTGCAAGAGTTATTTGCTTGGTTTTGATGTTTTCCGAATCGTCTTCTTCGTTCTTTCTGATCTTTTGAGTGATTGCTTATGTGTGGTTCTATTGCTTGATTACGATAGATTGACCAGAGTGTGATGAGTAGATCTATCAAGAGTTTTGAGTGCGAATCATCTTCATCAACATTGCAGGCAAGTTCACACTTGGATCAAACCTTTTTCTACATACCCAGTTTTTTTTGCATTACATCAATCTTCACACATTGCATGATTAGGATCTAATTAAATTGTGGGATGGGAAGTAGATGAGGTAGTACCTAATACCTGTTTATTATCAAACCTTTGGGAGTTACTTCTACGTTTGCTTATTATGCCATGCTTTGCTAGTAGACATGGATTGGGTGAGTGATATCCATGACAGATGTGAGATTCATAATTAAGGGTTTATCCAAGGTGGCAACCTAACACACATCTGGATGGATTGAGGCACCTGGTTATTCTAGGATTGCCTGTCTAGGCACCTGGGTAATCTGGGACTTGCCCGTTTTCTTTTGGACCGCCACCCAGGCTCAAAGGGATCATGAGATTATTCATACTAGAAACTTCCGTGTGCAGCCACAAGCCATTATGGGCTCTGGCATAGTTGATTAAGTTGTGCGAACTCTTATAGTGGTAGACTAGCAGATGTAGGGGATGTAGGTGGTACGGTCTACCCAATCGTAAGGTGCTAGCGCTT
>NW_025279275.1:0-1236 GCF_018294505.1 Triticum aestivum
TAGGCGTTTTGTGAGAGATTTCAGCACCATTGCTGCACCTCTCAACGAGCTTACAAAGAAGGATGTGCCTTTTGTTTGGGGTACCGCACAGGAAGAAGCCTTCACGGTATTGAAAGATAAGTTGACACATGCTCCTTTACTCCAACTTCCTGATTTTAATAAGACTTTTGAGCTTGAATGTGATGCTAGTGGAATTGGATTAGGAGGTGTGTTATTACAAGATGGCAAACCTGTTGCATACTTTTCTGAAAAATTGAGTGGGCCTAGTCTGAATTATTCTACTTATGATAAAGAATTATATGCTCTTGTTCGGACTTTAGAAACATGGCAACATTATTTATGGCCCAAAGAATTTGTTATACATTCTGATCATGAATCTTTGAAACATATTAAAAGTCAAGCTTAACTGAATCGTAGACATGCTAAATGGGTTGAATTCATTGAGACTTTCCCTTATGTCATTAAACACAAGAAGGGAAAAGAAAATGTTATCGCTGATGCTTTGTCTCGTCGCTATACTATGCTTTCACAACTTGATTTCAAAATATTTGGTTTGGAGACCATCAAAGATCAATATGTGCATGATGCTGATTTTAAAGATGTAATGCAGAATTGTAAAGAAGGAAGAATGTGGAACAAGTTTGTCGTTAACGATGGATTTGTGTTTCGTGCTAACAAGCTATGCATTCCAGCTAGCTCCGTTCATCTTTTGTTGTTGCAGGAAGCGCATGGAGGAGGATTAATGGGACATTTTGGCGTGAAGAAGACGGAGGACGTACTTGCTACACATTTCTTTTGGCCAAAGATGAGACGGGATGTTGAGCGTTTTATTGCTCGCTGCACTACATGTCAAAAAGCTAAGTCACGCCTCAATCCTCATGGTTTATATATGCCTTTGCCTGTACCTAGTGTTCCTTGGGAGGATATATCTATGGACTTTGTTTTAGGTTTACCTCGAACAAAGAAGGGGAGGGATAGCATATTTGTTGTCGTGGATAGATTCTCGAAAATGGCACACTTTATACCATGTCATAAAAGCGATGATGCTGTTAATGTTGCTGATTTGTTCTTTCGTGAAATTATTCGCTTGCATGGTGTGCCAAATACTATTGTTTCAGATCGTGATACTAAATTTCTTAGCCACTTTTGGAGATGTTTATGGGCTAAGTTGGGGACTAAACTGCTTTTTAGTACTACTTGTCACCCCAAACTGATGGACAAACTGAAGTAGTCAAT
>NW_025279276.1:0-1236 GCF_018294505.1 Triticum aestivum
ATCATGCATGAAAATAGTACAGATGGATAGATTGGATTTTTCTGATCATTTTTCATATATAATTTGTCCAATTTGGAGTTACAGAATAAAAATTATGAATTTTTGAAGTTTAATTAATATTCTAGAATTTCCTGATTTAATTTAAATCCAGAAATATCATTTACTGCGTCAGCCTGACGTCACAGTGACATCAGCAGGTCAACAGGGCTGGCTCGGGTCAAACCTGACGTGTGGGGTCCACACGTCAGTGACACAGGGCTAATCCCGTGTTGACCCGGGCTGGTTAGCTTTGACTAAGCCCTGGGGCCCACTTGTCAGCGTCAGTAGGTGGTGGGTTAGTGGCTAATTAACTAGGCCACGTCAGCTCGCCGGAGTTCTGGCCGGCGGCGACCATCAGTGCGGCGGCGATAGTGGTTTTGGTCGTTTCGGCCACCAAATGAACCGCGGAGGCCACCGGAGTGAAGCTGAGGACGACCCGCGGCTCTTGGCGGAGTCTGTTGGGGTCGGGGTGGCCGGAGTCGACGGCGGCGAGCTCGGTTGCGGCCGCCGGGGTTCGGTCGTGCACGGGAAGGGTGTTGCAGGGGGTTTGGGGTAGCGTTGGTGCGTTCTACGTGCTCCTGGTGGTGTGTGGAGCACGATGGTGTGCTCGGTTGGGCGCTACGGCGACCGTGGCCACGACGGTGACATCGCCGGCGGCGTGAAGCTTTCGGCCGCGGTGGGCTAGGGCCTAGGGGTCGGGAGAGAGCAGGGAATAAGGGGGAAACGGTGGCGTAGCTCACCGCGGTTGCAGTGGGCGTCGAAACGGGCTCGGGGGCGCGCTGGAGACGGCGAATTCGTCGGCGACGGTGATCGGAGCCCGAAGAGGGGAACGGCGACGTGGCGGCGATGCAGGGCTTCCGGGGACTCGTGGAGCGGTGGGGAGGAAGAGGGAGTCGAGGCGGAGCTCCTGAGCTAATCGGGGGAGCGAGGGGTGGTCGGAGGCAGTGGCTAAGGCGAACGGCGGCGACGGTCGTGTTCGGCCGAGCGAGAGAGAGAGCGAGAGAGAGGAAGGAGAGAGCCAGGGAGAGTGAGAGAGAGCAGGGGGGATCGGGACGGGCTGCGGGCGTCGTCCACGCGGCCAGGAGGGCGTCGGCAAGCAGGAGGTGGCCGCGCGGCCGCGCGCGCGCGAGCACGCAGCAGCTTCGGGGCGTGGGGAGGAAGACGACGGGGAGCTACAGTGCTGGGCTGGGTCGGTTG
>NW_025279277.1:0-1236 GCF_018294505.1 Triticum aestivum
AAATTCTATATGGCAGGAAGTGCCGTACCCCTCTCAACTGGTCTGAAACCGGTGAACGTCAGCTGCTGGGTAATGACTTAATCACAGAAGCAGAAGAAATGTGCAAAGTCATTCGTGATAACCTCAAAGCAGCCCAGTCCCGCCAGAAGTGCTACTATGATAGTAAGCACCGTGAATTGGTTTTCGAGATCGGAGATCATGTTTACCTCCGCGTCTCTCCCATGAAAGGTACTCGTCGCTTCGGTATCAAAGGGAAGCTTGCCCCTAGATACGTGGGACCTTTCAAGATTGTCAGCAAGAGAGGCGACCTCGCCTATCAACTCGAGCTTCCTTCAAACTTTGCAAATGTTCATGATGTGTTCCATGTCTCTCAGCTTCGAAAGTGCTTCAAGACTCCTGACCGCACCGTCAACTTCGAGGACATTGAGCTCCAAGAAGATCTCTCCTATCGTGAGCACCCAGTTGCTATTCTCGAAGAGACTGAACGTAAAACTCGCAACAAGTCAATCAAATTTCTCAAAGTCAAGTGGTCACACCATTCCGACCGTGAAGCTACCTGGGAACGCGAGGATCACCTCCGTTCTGAGTACCCGGAGTTCTTTCAGTCCTAGATCTCGGGACGAGATCTTTTCGTAGTGGTGGAGTGTTGTAACGCCCCAGATGTAACTTTCCATATTTGTATCCAACTCTTGCCGTCTCCGGCGCTAAGTCATATTTATTTATCGGGTTTGGGTCTTGTCTCCGTGTGTTGTTTTCTTTTTCGAGCATCTCTTATCATGTCATCACGTGCATTGCATTTGCATACATGTTCATCTCATGCATTCGAGCATTTTCCCCGTTGTCCGTTTTGCATTCCGGCGCTTCGTTCTCCTCCGGTGGTCATTTCTACCTTTCTTTCTCAGGGCAGGGATTAAACATTTCCGGATTGGACCGAGACTTGTCAAGTGGCCTTGGTTTACTACCGGTAGACCGCCTGTCAAGTTTCGGGTCATTTGGACTTCGTTTGATACTCCAACGGTTAACCGAGGGACCGAAAAGGCCTCGTGTGTGTTGCAGCCCAACACCCCCCGAATTTGGCCCAAAACCCACCAAACTCCGCTCCATGTCCTAGAGCGTTCGATCACGATCGTGTGGGCGAAAACCGCACCTCATTTGGACTCTCCTAGCTCCCTCTATGCCTATATATACACCCCTCCGTTTTCGGATCTCTCCCTCTCCCCGAGACCCTAAAAAAAA
>NW_025279278.1:0-1236 GCF_018294505.1 Triticum aestivum
CCCCTAAACTAGTTCTCGACCCTCAACCCCCTTAATATAACTTTTTCTTCTTCTTCTTTTTCCTTATTCCTAGATACATAAAAAATTTCTACAAATGAAAATAACCTAAAAAATATCAAATGATCATCTATGAACAAAAAAAACATCATTTGATCATCTATCATCTATGAACAAAAAAATCATCATATATATGAAAAAACAATACATCCACATACATATATCACTGGATATTCCATACATCAACATACATCCATATATTTAGAAAAACAATATGCATACATCATATCCATATATGAACAAAATCATCATATCCATATACGAACAAAATCATCTGCGACGGCGGGACAGCAGTGACGACAGCAGCGAGACAGCGACAACAAAATCCATATATGCCCTCTAGTATGGGCGATGACAGCGGCGGCGGGACATGGCGGTGGGACAGGGCGGCGATGGCGACGGCGGCGACTACGCTAACTTGTGCGTGCGGGGACGGCGATGAGAAGGAAAGGGGAAGAGGCAGGGGCTCACCACGCGAGTGTGGGGATGACGGCGAGCACGAGGGCGGCGCGAGCTCAGGGCGGCGCGAGATCGAGGGTGGCGACGGGGCAGGGTGCGGCGACAGGGCAGGGCGCGTCGACAGGGTAGGGTGCGGCAACGGCGACGGCGAGCGCACGGTTATGGGGCAGGGTGTGGCGACGGCAAGCGCGCGGGGATGGGGCAGGGCGCGGCGACGGCGACGACGAGGAGGAGGAGCCTGACGGCGTCGGCGAAGGGGAATGGGAGAAGTTGGCGAAAATTTTGCAAGTGTGGGCTTATATAGCCACACCTTTGGTCCCGGTTCGTGCCACGGACCGGGACGAATGCCTACCTATGGTCCCGGTTCGTGCCACCAACCGGGACCAAAGGCCGTGGCCAATGCCCCCTTTAGTCCCGGTTGGTGCCACCAACCGGGACCAATGGCCTTGTGCTACCACGCGCCCAAAAAATTAGTCCCACATCGCTAGCTGAAGGGCGCCGGCACTTGTTTATAAGCGCTGGTGTGCCTCCCCATTCGAGCTCCTCTCTTATGCAGGCTTTCGGGCCTAAACTTGCTATTGCCTGTGGGCCTATTGGGCCTTCGGCGGGTCTGAATCCTGGCCCATGTAGGGTTTCTAGTCGTATTCAGGCCGTGGAGGCCCAGTAGGTGGCATTTTTTTGGTTTTTTCTTTTTTATTTCTACATTTTTTTTGGTTTTTT
>NW_025279279.1:0-1235 GCF_018294505.1 Triticum aestivum
AGCCGTCGCCGCCGACGAGAACCACCACGGCCACAGCCACCCCCTCGCCCCTCGGTTGTGCCCACGAGCTCCGCGACGTCGTCCTCGACCCCCTCACCGAACCACGCCCCGCCGGAAGCCCTGCAGCGTCGACTTCGAGCTCTTCTTCAACCTTCGGCCGCCGGTGACCTCGTCTTCGATTCGCGCCGTCTAGGTCGTCCCCAGGCCCACTGAGCTGCGCTTCGACCTCCCAGTGAGCTCCTCCGTCATTTCCCCCTAACCCCACGGCCTAGCGCTCGTTGTAGCACCACTTCCCATGATGCCCGAAGCACACCGCCGCACGAACTCGTCGCCGACGAGGCTCCGGTGGCCAATCGGCCCCGTGCATATGCCCGTTGGCTTTGTGGGAGCCTGCAGAACGCGTAGTTGCTACCCGTTGATCCTCCCGTGCATCGTGGCGCCGTTTTCATTGGCGCCCGAACTCCGGCGACCGCCAAAGTCATCGCCGGCGACGTCTCCGGCCACCCCGAGCTCAACCATCACCACCAAGAGCTGCGGCTCATTCCCAGGAGCTCGTAGATGCTCTCCGCCTCCCGTTTGGTGGCCGTAACGTGCAAATGCACTTCCTCCGCCGCGCTCGGCCTCGCCGGCGGCTAAACGCCGGCGAGTTGACCGGGTTTGACCCCAGGGTCGCTGACCAGTGGGCCCGACCCCCCCTAACCTTTTAATTAAATTAATTAACCCCTGTTAACCCCCTGTCACTGACGTGTGGGTCCCACACGTCAGGTTTGACCGGACCAGCCCAGTTGACCGCTGACGTCGTGCTGACGTCATGCTGACGCAATTATATATTTTCTGGAATTAAAATAATTCAGAAAATCCAGAAAATGATTTAAACTTCAAAAATTCATAACAATTCAACCGTAGCTCAGATTTAAATAATTTATATATGAAAAATTATCAGAAAAATGCAATCTTTCCATCTGTACTAGTTTCATGCATGAAAAACCAACTTATACATGCTGAATATGGGAAAACACATTAGGGCATATATAAGAGACTTAATTTAGAAATGCATTTGAACCTTTGGTTCAAAAGGACTTCAAACCAAATGTTTACTAGATGCATTAGCTCAAACAGCATCACATCTACATGCCATGTTCATGCATCATATTGTTGCATATGATTGTGTTTTGATTGCCGGCACCGTTCCTTCTCGATAGGTCCTGCTCCGGAGACGTTCCAGAGTACCTGTC
>NW_025279280.1:0-1235 GCF_018294505.1 Triticum aestivum
TGTACGTGAGGTAGAGATGGCAGGAAGGTGACGGCGATGTGGAGGGCTGCTCCGGCGAGGGGGCGAGGTCGCCGGCAAGGGTGGGGGTGGCGGAGGAGGGGGTCGGCGCTTGGGGAGGTGGCGCTGGGCGATGGGGAGGTTCCAGGAGAGCTCCTGGTGAGCGTTTCTAGGCAGGAAAAGGAGGACGGTGGCGAGGAGGCTACGGGCAGGGAGGGGGCGTGCTGATGGGAAAAATGGAACGAGGAGAGGGAGGGGGTTTTATAGGCGGTCTCGGGAGGCGCTGGGATGGAAAGACGAGGGAGATCGGGAAGGTGGAGTTTCCTGTCTCCATGGATATGGAAAGCTTCTGTAACGTGAGAGGAAACAGAGGAAGGAGATGATCTCTTATTGGGCTAGAATAGGAAAGTGCTTAATGGGCCAGGTTTTTCCTAATAAAAACGATTACATTCCTATTTTTAAAATTAGGAAACTAAAACAATAAAAAGGGAAATCAAATCAATTCGGAATAAAGAGTTTTTATATACTAAAATTATCAGAAAAATAAAATGTAGATGATGAGCATTATTCCACGGCCAAAATAAAAACTTAAAAAAATGTTTTTCAGAAAATCCCTAAAGGCTTTATTTCTTTTTGCAAATAATTTTTAAATAAAAACTTTGGTTTTTCTTGGCTCAAATATTTTCAAAAATGCCCCTGATTTTGGAGGGTCATTTTCCTCCGCTCTTTCTTGCTTGCAAGAATTTATTTTTTTCGGGGTATTTCTCGGGGAAGAAAAATAGAGAAGCAAGTGCAAATATTTGAAAGAATTAAATTGCAAAACTCCGTTCAAATTCTTTATAGTTGAAGAAGTCATGTCATCTTCTCTCATTGATTTTAATAGGATGAATTTGAATTTACCGGAGAAGGGGAAAGTCATTTTATTCCCTCTCATTCAAAAGTTTTTGAAAAGGTTCAAATTTCACTCAAGTTTAATTCACTCAAGCAAACAAACAAACAATTCAATTAATTATATTAACATTCCAAAATTTGGGATGTTACAAACCTACCACACTTAAAATGAATCTCGTCCTCGAGATTCGAAGAGGCTAGCAAGGAAAAGGTTAGGGGTTGGGGTCTTCTAGCAAATGTCTTGGTCAGAAAGGTCAGGGGTGCTACCACACTTAAAAACAAGGTCATGGTTCCAATAAACTCAGATATTTCCTCTGGAGTGTTGACAATGTATGTCTCTTCACATA
>NW_025279281.1:0-1235 GCF_018294505.1 Triticum aestivum
AAAACTGGATGCACTTCGTGTACAAACTGAACAATCTCTTTCGAAGTATCAGGGTTCGGACGAAAACTCATCTGTTACAAAGGCTGGCACTTCATTTTTTAAATTTATTACAACTCCAGACTTTTTTGCGTTCAGTATGCACCATTCAAAGCCACGTCATCAACTTTCAACCCTTTCTGACATCATTTGCTATTTTTCATGCATTTACTGATTTGTTTTGAGCTAAATGACCCTGAAATTGAAAAGCACTACAAATGAACTCTGAAAAGGTTGAAACTTGTCATGGTATCATTGTTTCACCCACATAGCATGCGCAAAAAAGTAGAGAGGTTTACGGCAAAACAAGATGAACTTCGTGTACAAACTGCACAATCTCTTTCGAAGTATCAGGGTTTCCGATGAAAACTCATCTGTTACAAAGGCCCGCACTTCATTTTTTTAAACTTATTACAACTCCAAACTTTTTTTGCATTCAGTATGCACCATTCAAAGCCACGTCATCAACTTTCAACCCTTTCTGACATCATTTGCTATTTTTCATACATTTACTGATTTGTTTTAAGCTAAATGACCCTGAAATTGAAAAACACTACAAATGAACTCTCAAAAGGTTGAAACTTTTCATGGTATCATCATTTCACCCACATAGCATGTGCAAAAAAGTAGAGAGGTCTACGGCAAAAACTGGATGAACTTCGTGTACAAACTGCACAATCCTTTCGAAGTATCAGGGTTTCGGACGAAAACTCATCTGTTACAAAGGCCGGCACTTCATTTTTTTAAACTTATTGCATCTCCAAACTTTTTTTGAGTTCAGTATGCACCATTTAAAGCCACGTCATCATCTTTCAACCCTTTCTAACATCATTTGCTATTTTTCATGCATTTACTGATTTGTTTTAAGCTAAATTACCCTGAAATTGAAAAGTACTACAAATGAACTCTGAAAAGGTTGAAACTTTTCATGGTATCATCATTTCACCCACATAGCATGTGCAAAAAAGTAGAGAGGTTTACGGCAAAAACTGGACGCACTTCGTGTACAAACTGCACAATCTTCGAAGTATCAGGGTTCGGTCGAAAACTCATCTGTTACAAAGGCCGGCACTTCATTTTTCCAGACTTTTTTGCGGTCAGTATGCACCATTCAAAGCCACGTCATCGACTTTCAACCCTTTCAGACATCATTTGCTATTTTTCATGCATTTACTGATTTGTTTTGAGCTAAATGACCC
>NW_025279282.1:0-1235 GCF_018294505.1 Triticum aestivum
CACTTATGTATGGCCCAGGCCCGGGGGCTCCTGTCGGTGTACAAAAGTAGGGCTCTCCTTTTAACCCCTTTACCTGTGCACGGGCAGCCGGAGCCACGCGCCATGGCCGCGCATAGCAGGGCAAAGGTGGGAAGCCGGAGAGAAGCCGAAGGCTCGAGACAAACAAGGCAACATCAAGGAACAAGGCCACAAAGTGCAGATGGACGAAGCAGGTTTCCCCGGCAAGACCCTTGCCGGGGGTAACCTCAGTAGCCCCGGCAAGGCCCTTGCCGGGGGTAACCTCAGCAGCCCCGGCAAGGCCCTTGCCGGGGCAGCTCACCCACACCAGCAGAGTGAGCCACCCTTGAACCCATGGCCTCCAATGTCAACAACCACGTTGGACCAGGGTTCGAGAGGCACCTCAGTGGTGGCATGCAGATCTTTGTGAAGACATAGAATGCTCAAGATCAGATGGGGGTTGAGAGGCAACAATCCTCACCAAAGATCCTTACCAAAGAAACCCACAAGAGCCCCGGCAAGATCCTTGCCGGGGACGCCAGCGCGCCACGGCATGTAACACCCCGGATTCGATGCGCCAGGTGTCCGTCAGTTATTCGCCGTCGTTGCCATATCATTTGCTTGTGTGTTGCATTTTATCTTGTCATCATGTGCATTTCATTTTGCATACGTGTTCGTCTCATGCATCCGAGCATTTTCCCCGTTGTCCGTTTTGCAATCGGACACTCCTATGTCATCCGGCATTCCCCTTTTGTCTCTCGTTGTGAGTGGGTGTTAAACATTCTCGGAATGGCGCGAGGTTTTCCAAGCGGCCTTGGTATAGCACCGGTAGACCGCCTGTCAAGTTTCGTGCCATTTGGAGTCCGTTTGATACTCCAACGGTTAACCGGGTAACTGTAAAGCCTCTTTGTGTTGCAGCCCAACGCCCCTCCAAAGTGGCCCAAAACCCATCTAACTCCCCTCCATGCTCTCAGTCGTTCGATCACGATCGTGTGGGCGAAAACCGTGCCTCATTTGGACTCTCCTAGCTCCCTATACCTATAAATTAGTCCACCTCCCCCGAATTCACGGATGAAACCCTAGCCCCTTCTTCCTCCGCATGCCAGACACGTCCGCCCGGCGCCGGACACGTCCGCCGCCGCCCCCCACGTCCAACCGCAGTGCGCCACCTGTCCCGTCGCGCCTCCCACCGCCGCGGCCCGCGGGGCCCGAAGCGGGCCCGCGCGAGCCCGCGCGCC
>NW_025279283.1:0-1235 GCF_018294505.1 Triticum aestivum
AAATTTGTGAGTGTTGATGACCGAAACGTAAACGCACCCCAGGGTTTGTTAATCGTGGAAATCACTCCGGGACCCCAAAACAGTGAGTAATAGTACATGAAACGTGCCAGAATCGGCAAAAACTGTGAGTGTTGATGACCGACACGTAAACGCACCTTGGGGTTCAACAACTACGAAACCGGTTTGGGTCCCCAAAACGGTGAGTAATAGTCCATGAAACGCGTCAGAATCGACCAAACCCGCGAGTGTTGATGACCAAATCGTAAACGCACCCCAGGGTTCGTTAATCGTGGAAATCACTCCGGGACCGCAAAACAGTGAGTAATAGTCCACGAAACGGGGCAGAATCGACCAAAACTGTGAGTGATGATGACCGACATGTAAACGCACCTTGGGATTCAACAACAATGGAAATCGCTTTGGGGCCCCAAAACGGTTAGTAATAGTCCACGAAACGGGTCAGAATCGGCCAAAACTGCGAGTGTTGATGACCGAAACGAAAACGGTTAGTAATAGTCCACGAAACGGGTCAGAATCGGCCAAAACCACGAGTGTTGATGACCGAAATGAAAATGCACCCAGAATTCGTTAATCGTGGAAATCACTCCGGGGCCCGAAAACAGTGAGTAATAGTCCACGAAACGGGCCAGAATCGGCCAAATCTGTGAGTGTTGATGACCTGCACGTAATCGCACCTTGGGGTTCAACAACTATGGAAATCGCTTTGGGACCCCAAAACGGTGAGTAATAGTCCATAAAACGGGTCAGAATCGATAAAAACCGCGGGTGTTGATGACCGAAACGTAAACGCACCCCAGGGTTCGTTAATCGTGGAAATCACTCCGGGACCCCAAAACAGTAAGTAATAGTCCACGAAACGGGCCAGAATCGGCCAAATTTGTGAGTGTTGATGACCGAAACGTAAACGCACCCCAGGGTTTGTTAATCGTGGAAATCACTCCGGGACCCCAAAACAGTGAGTAATAGTACATGAAACGTGCCAGAATCGGCAAAAACTGTGAGTGTTGATGACCGACACGTAAACGCACCTTGGGGTTCAACAACTACGAAACCGGTTTGGGTCCCCAAAACGGTGAGTAATAGTCCATGAAACGCGTCAGAATCGACCAAACCCGCGAGTGTTGATGACCAAATCGTAAACGCACCCCAGGGTTCGTTAATCGTGGAAATCACTCCGGGACCGCAAAACAGTGAGTAATAGTCCACGAAACGGG
>NW_025279284.1:0-1235 GCF_018294505.1 Triticum aestivum
ACTATAGGTCATTTTAGAGCTAGCCTAGGTTAAATAGGTCATTTTGGAGCTAAGTAAGGTTATTATGTAATTTTTGAGCTAGCTAAGCATATTGAGTCATTTTGCTGGAAAAAATGCTAACTATAGGTCATTTTAGAGCTAGCCTAGGTTAAATAGGTCATTTTGGAGCTAAGTAAGGTTATTATGTCATTTTGGAGCTAACTAAGCATATGAAGTCATTTAGGACCTAAAATATGTCATTTCTTAAGCATATTATATCATTTTAGAGCTAGCTAAGCATATTAAGTCATTTTGAAGGAAAAGATGCTAAGTATAGGTCATTTTAGAGCTATCCTAGGTTAAATTTGTCATTTTAGAGCTAAGTAATGTTATTATGTCATTTTGGAGCTAGCTAAGCATGAGTAGTCATTTAGGAGCTAAACTATGTCATTTCTTAAGCATATTATGTCATTTTAGAGCTAGTTAAGCATATTAAGTAATTATGGAGGGAAAGATGCTAAGTATAGGTCATTTTAGAGCTATCCTATGCTAAATAGGTCATTTTGGAGCTAGCTAAGCATATTAAGTCATTTTGGAGGAAAAAATGCTAAGTATAGGTCATTTTAGAGCTATCCTAGGTTAAATAGGTCATTTTGGAGCTAATTAAGCTTATTATGTAATTTTTGAGCTAGCTAAGCATATTGAGTCATTTTGGAGCTGAAAAATGGTAAGTATAGGTCATTTTAGCGCTATCCTAAGTTAAATAGGTCATTTTGGAGCTGAAAAATGGTAAGTATAGGTCATTTTAGAGCTATCCTAGGTTAAATAGGTATTTTTTAGCTAATTAAGCTTATTATGTAATTTTGGAGCTAGCTAAGCATATTGAGTCATTTTGGAGGAAAAAAATGCTAAGTATAGGTCATTTTAGAGCTAGCCTAGGTTAAATAGGTCATTTTGAAGCTAGCTAAGCATATGAAGTCATTTAGGACCTAAAATATGTCATTTCTTAAGCATATTATATCATTTTAGAGCTAGCTAAGCATATTAAGTCATTTTGGAGGAAAATATGCTAAGTGTAAGTCATTTTAGAGCTATCCTAGGTTAAATATGTCATTTTAGAGCTAAGTAAGGTTATTATGTCATGTTGGAGCTAGCTAAGCATGTGAAGTCATTTAGGAGCTAAACTATGTCATTTCTTAAGCATATTATGTCATTTTAGAGCTAGTTAAGCATATTAAGTAATTTTGGAGGAAAAG
>NW_025279285.1:0-1235 GCF_018294505.1 Triticum aestivum
TTTGATACACCCAAGGCACTCTTACGGTATCCGGGAGTTACACGATCTCATGGTCGAAGGAAGAGATACTTGACACTTGCAAAGCTCTAGCAAAACGAACTACACGATCTTTTATGCTATGCTTAGGATTGGGTCTTGTCCATCACATCATTCTCCTAATGATGTGATCCCGTTATCAACGACATCCAATGTCCATAGTCAGGAAACCATGACTATCTGTTGATCACAACGAGCTGGTCAACTAGAGGCTTACCAGGGACATGGTGTGGTCTAAGTATTCACACGTGTATTACGATTTCCGGATAATACAGTTATAGCATGAATAAAAGACAATTATCATGAACAATGAAATATAATAATACTTTTATTATTGCCTCTAGGGCATATTTCCAACAGTCTCCCACTTGCACTAGAGTCACCAATCTAGTTACATTGTGATGAATCGAACACCCATAGAGTTCTGGTGTTGATCATGTTTTGCACGCGAGAGAGGTTTAGTCAGCAGATCTGCGACATTCAGATCCGTGTGCACTTTGCAAATCTCTATGTCTCCATCTTGAACATTTTCACGGATGGAGTTGAAACGACGCTTGATGTGCCTGGTCTTCTTGTGAAACCTGGGCTCCTTTGCGAGGGCAATAGCTCCAGTGTTGTCACAGAAGAGTTTGATCGGCCCCGACGCATTGGGTATGACTCCTAGGTCGGTGATGAACTCCTTCACCCAAATCGCTTCATGTGCTGCCTCCGAGGCTGCCATGTACTCCGCTTCACACGTAGATCCCGCCACGACGCTCTGCTTGCAGCTGCACCAGCTTACTGCTCCACCATTCAACATATACACGTATCCGGTTTGTGACTTAGAGTCATCCAGATCTGAGTCGAAGCTAGCGTCGACGTAACCCTTTACGACGAGCTCTCCGTCTCCTCCATAAACGAGAAACATGTCCTTTGTCCTTTTCAGGTACTTCAGGATATTCTTGACCGCTGTCCAGTGTTCCTTGCCGGGATTACTTTGGTATCTTGCTACCAAACTTACGGCAAGGTTTACATCGGGTCTGGTACACAGCATGGCATACATAATAGATCCTATGGCTGAAGCATAGGGGATGACACTCATCTCTTCTTTATCTTTTGCCGTGGTCGGTGACTGAGCTGAGCTCAGTCTCATACCTTGTAACATAGGCAAGAACCCCTTCTTGGACTGATCCATTCTGAATCTCTTCAAAATCTTATCA
>NW_025279286.1:0-1235 GCF_018294505.1 Triticum aestivum
GCATTGAGTTGTGGACGAAACAATCTGATGCTGCAGCAGAATCCGAGTCAAACTACAAGTCCAAAGGTGTTACATCACCTCCACTTGGGCCCATTGGCCTTGTACGACCTAGATTTAGTTTTAGGCTGCCTTGGGACGTCCTCCCACCTCCTTGGCCGCCACCCCTTGCTCCTATATAAGTAGATCCATCTAGTAGCTTTTCCTTGGGGTTTTGTTTAGATTAAAAGTTCGCCATAGCTGCAACTTCGCGTACTTCGTTTGTGTTCAACGACCAGACAAAGGCGTCACAGAACCCCACCTTGATCAATAAAGCTTTCATCTTATATTCGCGATATCCAGATTGCAATCTTAGTTTCTTGCTTGTTCTTCGTTTGCTCGCAGGAAACAGACCCTCGTGGTCAGGTTGATCGTGCTCCGGCGTGGTCAATAACCTCTCGGAGTTGGTTTAGCGATTGCTAAGGCGCGACGTCCTCGCACGTTCGTAGTCGGATCGTCAAAGTCGACTTCCTTGGGGTACTGTGCTGGTCCTAGGCTAGACCGGACTAGAGACGCGAGCCTAGAACACTAATGAGGTCACGGCGTAGCACAACTAGCATCAATGAAGGATACTAAGTAGCTCTTGACAGCAAGATATAAGTGAAGATCACAACAGCAGTGAAGATAATGAGGTGAAACAACAACCAAGCAGGATATATCAACAACTTTGTCTCCAACTTTCCTCTGAAAAAGTTTGTGCTGATTTTTTTGTTTTTTTTTTCTTCTCTCTTTTTTTTCCTCACACTTTTTTTTCCTCTTTCCAAAACAAACTAGATAAGATGCAGATTGGATCAAGTGAAGATGTGAACGATCTCAACTATTATTATGACAATGAATGGTGGGTAGCACGTGGTGGAAATTGATGAATGGTGGTGGACAGCGGAAGAGATAATGATGCAGCGGTGGCGTGACTAATGTGAACAGAACTCGAAACTCTAAACGAACTAGACACTAAGACCAGCAACTCGACACGACAATGCAATCGATAATTCAACTATGCAATCAATGAAAAGAAAATTGCAAAGGCTCAGACTGGCTTGGACCAAGGATGAATAGATCTAACTCTTTTTTGTGGCTTTTTCTTGGACAATAGGTAAGAAAGTAAATCTAATCTAGGAAAACTGGAAATTCTCACCGAGCAACCTGAAAACTGATACCACTTGATAGAGGCGAGGGTCCCGATCTTTCGATGAGATGAT
>NW_025279287.1:0-1235 GCF_018294505.1 Triticum aestivum
GTGAGAGAAAGCTTCTCCACCATCTCCATGCTAGCCAAGTTGTTGCAGCTCCCTCCGTCTATTATGACGTGCACAGAACGTTCCTTCACAACTCCCTTGGTATGGAACAAATTGTGCCTCTGATTTTGCTCAGCTTGTGTGACCTGCACACTCAAAACACGTTGAGCAACTAAACATTCATACCTGTCAGCGTCTTCAGGAGCCATGTATTGCGTCTCATGATCAGAATCATCTCCACCATGTTCTTCACGTGTAATAAGAGCCAAAGTCTCCTCATCATAGTCACTAGCGGACTCATATCCACCATCCGCGGTAGCAATCATCACACGCGGAGATTTGCATTCTCTCGCATAATGACCTCCTCCCTTACAACGACGACAAATAATATCACTTGTGTGCCCTGTTGATGCCATGGAAGAAGAAGAACGCTGTGCAGGCCCCGCAGGTGCGCTCTTGGCAGATAATGGTGGTTGTGCCTGTTTTCTTGTATTACGGCTGGAGGTGGCACCGGATGGAGGTGCTGGTGCAGTTGAAGTAGAAGATGCACGTGGTGTCCATGATGAAGGTCGGCCTGCAGAAAAGTTAGTTCGCGCCAATGCTTGTCGATCCTGCACTTCACGTTCAGCTTTACAAGCAAGATGGAATAAACGAGTGATATTAGTATACTCCTTATAGTCTAGAATGGTCTGAATCTCTCTATTTAATCCACCCAGAAAACGTGCAAGCATAGCTTCATTCTCCTCAATAATACCACATCTAATCATGCCAGTTTGTAATTCCTGATAATATTCTTCTACAGAATTTTTCCCTTGTCTTAAACGCTGCAATTTTTGAAGCAATTCACGTTGATAATATGGTGGAACCCAACGCGTACGCATAGCAGTTTTCAAAGCAGCCCAAGAAGTTGGAATAGGATATAATCTACAATGTTCAGACCACCATACACATGCAAAACTAGTGAAAGCACAAACAGCAGCAGCAACTCGTCTCTCCTCAGGATATTGTAAACATGTAAATCGTTGTTCAGTTTCTAACTCCCAAGTAAGATATATATCAGGAACATATCTACCCTCAAATGGTGGAATATTCAATTTCAGTTTAGGAATATGGACATCATCTCGTACCTGAGGTGGTGGTGCAGGCCTACCATTACGAATATATACCTGAGGTCGACCTGCTGGTGGTGGTACAGGTGGCTGCACATAGTGTTGATTTTGATCAACCTCATCCTCATA
>NW_025279288.1:0-1235 GCF_018294505.1 Triticum aestivum
CGATTTCCACGATTGATGAGCCCCGGGGTGCGTTTATGTGTCCGTCATCAACACTCACAGTTTTGGCCAATTCTGACCTATTTCGCGGACTATTACTCACCATTTTAGGGTCCCGTAGCGATTTCCATAGTTGTTGAACCCCAAGATGTGCTTACGTGTTGGTCAACAACACTCGTAGTTTTGGCCGATTCTGGCCCGTTTCATGGACTATTACTCACCGTTTTCGGGTCCCAAAGCGATTTCCATGGTTGTCAAACTCCAAGGTGCACTTACGTGTTAGTCATCAACAATCACAGTTTGGGTCGATTCTGGCCCGTTTCTTGGACTATTACTCTATTTTGGGGTCTCGGAGTCATTTCGACGATTGACGAACCCCGGGGTGCGTTTACGTGTCGGTCATCAACACTCACATATTCGGCCGATTCTAATACGTTCAGTGCACTATTACTCAGCGTTTTGTGGACCCAGAGCGATTTCCATGATTGATGAACCCCGGGGTGCGTTTATGTGTCCGTCGTCAACACTCACAGTATTGGCCAAATCCGACCTGTTTCGTGGACTATTACTCACCGTTTTGGGGGCCCCGAAGCGATTTTCATAGTTGTTGAACCCCAAGGTGTGCTTACGAGTTGGTCATCAACAGTCCCAGTTTTGGCCGAGTCTGGCCCGTTTCATGGACTATTACTCACCATTTTGGGGTCCCAAAGCGATTTCCATCATTGTCGAACTCCAAGGTGCGCTTACGTGTCGGTCATCAACAATCACAATTTGGGCCGATTCTGGCCCGTTTCTTGGACTATTACTCTATTTTGGGGTCACGGAGTTGTTTCCACTATTGACGAACCCCGGGGTGCGTTTACGCGTCGGCCATCAACACTCACATATTCCGCCGATTCTAGTCCGTTTCGTGCACTATTACTCAGCATTTTCGGGACCCAGAGCGATTTCCATGATTGATGAACTCTAGGGTGCGTTTATGTGACCGTCGTCAACACTCATAGTTTTGTTCAATTCTGACCTGCTTCATGGACTATTACTAACCGTTTTGGGGTCCCAAAGAGATTTCCATAGTTGTTGAACCCCAAGGTGTGCTTACGCGTTGGTCATCAACACTCGCAGTTTTGGCCAAATCCGACCTGTTTCGTGGACTATTACTCACCGTTTTGGGGGCCCCGAAGCGATTTTCATAGTTGTTGAACCCCAAGGTGTGCTTACGAGTTGGTCATCAACACTCC
>NW_025279289.1:0-1235 GCF_018294505.1 Triticum aestivum
GAAGAACCGTATCCGTGCAACGAACCATCAGGCAAGCAACCAACCATTTGATCATATCGATACAATCCCATGTTCTCGCTCCTGCTCTCTTTTACTGCATTAAGACAACGCGAATCAAACTGCTGTGTGCTACGGTAGTTGAACCCATTTCCTCTGCATGACCTGTCATTGCCACAGTAACTAGATGAAACCCACTAGCATGTGTAGGAGTTGATTGAGCCATATGTATGTGTTGTTCCTACCTTGCTATGCCTGCTATGCTTAGAGTTGTGTCAGGTCTGGTTCATCTGGGTGATGGGCTAGAGTGAAATGATTATGTCAGTAATGAGAGTAGTGTGGTGAACACGATTTGGTAAAGGTATCGATGAGAGGCCATGTAGGAGTACATGGTGGGTTGTTTCATTGAAGCCGACCTTAAGCACTGAGATCTGTATGTGTGATTTAAGAATCAGCTACTACCATGCATTGGGCCCGAAACCAATGGACCCTCTCGACTTCTTATTCACCCTAGTTCTCTGTCCAGGAGTTGCAAGTAGTTTCTGGTGTTTGTAGCCTACTGGAGGCCGTGGACAGCGCTGACCGTAGGGGTGGGCTGTGATGCGGTAGGTACGTGGCACGGTGTACCGAATACCCGTTAGGTATCTCGGGAACCCTGTTCACATCGTTCGGGGCCGTATGGGAAACCTCGGCCGGACGCCCTGCGGATGGAACCTGAATAGGCGATAAACCTGGACTGGAGGCTTAGGTGATTAGGTAGGTCGTGGCCGACACCCACGTTGGGCTTCCGCTTGAAGGTTGCCGAGTACATGTCGTGTAAACGACGATAAGTGGTGAGAGCGTGTATGAAGAAGTACACCCCTGCAGGGATAACATGATCTATTCGAATAGCCGCGTCCGCGGTAAAGGACTACTTGGTTGCCTATACAGTTCATAGACAAGTAAATGGAAACTATTAAAAGCCTCAAGATAAGTGTGAGTGCCGAGGATGGCTCTTCCGTAGGAAGACGGAGGTGGATCCTCGGTAGTGTATTGAAGTGGTGAATAGTGGACTCGTGTGCGCAAAACTATTTCAATTGGAGTATCGTAGGATAGTCTAGCCAGGAGTCAAAGCTGGCTTGCTGCAATAACTCCACCAACCCTTCTTGATACTATGCATGTATGTAGGATCTGATGTAAGTCTTGCTGAGTACCTTTGTACTCATGTTGCTATAATCTACATTTTTACAGAAGACGCT
>NW_025279290.1:0-1235 GCF_018294505.1 Triticum aestivum
GTATACACGGTGTAGAAATATGTGGAGCTAGGTTGGCTATATATGGTAGCAAAAGATTAGCAATAATCAATTCAAAGATGCAATGTTGAATAAACGCTCAACGACGGTACTGTGCTGGTCCTAGGCTAGACCGGACTAGAGACGCGAGCCTAGAACACTAATGAGGTCACGGCGTAGCATAACTAGCATCAATGAAGGATACTAAGTAGCTCTTGACAGCAAGATATAAGTGAAGATCACAACGGCAGTGAAGATAATGATGAACAACAACTGCCAAGCAGGATATACAACAACTCTCTCTCCAACTTTCCTCTTGAAAAGTTTGAGACAATTTTCTGATAAATTCTTTCAAAGAATGCTACTAACTCAAACTTTCCAATGCAAAAAGAATCACTCAATTCTGAGTTGATATGAGGAGTCAAAGAATTCTAAAACTGGCCTGAAAAATTGGAACAAGTTGTGTTCACGAACTTCGGAGGACAAAAAGACCTATTTAGAAGCCGATTTTGAGGTGTCAAATATTGAACTAGCTTCTGCAACTATTTAGATGCGGCTCGTCGCTATCTTCAATTTGAGTACTCACGGAGCCAAAACTGACTTCGTATGAGGAAGATACACCTGTTTTACTGAACAGTGCGCAAAACAGATTCCAATCCGAATTCAGGTACGAGATTGATTCTAGATAGATCCAATTTTTTTTCTTCTCTCTTTTTTTTTCTCACGCCTATTTTTTCTTTTTCTTTCTTTTTTTTTCTCTGACTTCTTTTTTACTTTTTTTTCTCTCGTTTTTTTTCTCTATCTTTTTTTTCTCTCTCCCTCTTTTCAAAACAAACTAGATAAGATGTAGATTGGATCAAGCGAAGATGGGAACGATCTCAACTATGATTATGACAATGAACGGTGGGTAGCACGTGGAGGAAATTGATGGATGGGTGGTGGACAGCGGAAGGGATAACGATGCAGCGGCGATGTGACTAATGTGAACAGAACTCGAAACTCTAAACGACCTAGACACTAAGACCAGCAACTCGACACGACGATGCAACCGATAATTCAACTATGCAAGCAATGAAAAGAAAATTGCAAAGGCTCAGACTGGCTTGGACAAAGGATGAATAGATCTAACTCTTTTTTTGTGGATTTTTCTTGGACAATAGGTAAGAAAATAAATCTAATCTAGGAAAACTGGAAATTCTCACCGAGCAACCTGAAAACTGATACCACTTGATAGAGGC
>NW_025279291.1:0-1235 GCF_018294505.1 Triticum aestivum
ACCGGATGCCCGTTTGGTATCTCGGGAACCCTGTTCACATCGTTTGGGGCTGTGAGCGAAACTCCGGCCGGATCTCCTCATGGATGGAACCCGAATAGGCGATAAACCTGGACTAGAGACTTGAGTGTTTAGGTAGGTCGTGGTCTACACCCACGTCGGCTTTCGCTTGAAGTCTGCCGAGCACATGTCGTGTGCAGACGCTAAGTGGTGGAAACATGTATGAAGAAGTACACCCCTGCAGGGTTAACATCATCTATTCGAATAGCCGTGTCCGCGGAAAAGGACTTCTGGGTTGCTTATATCAGTTCATAGACAAGTGAAAGTGGATACTCTAAAATACGCAAGATAAGCGTGAGTGCTATGGATGGCGTTCTCGTAGGGAGACAGGAGCGGATCCATAGTGGTGTATTGATATGGTGAATATGTGGACTCGTGTGCGCCACCTCAAAAGAGTTGCTTGCAGTCGTAGTTTAGGATAGCCACCGAGTCAAAGCTGGCTTGCTGCAGTTAAACCCCACCATCCCCTTGTTGAAAATGATGCATATGTAGTTAGTTCTGATGTAAGTCTTGCTGGGTACATTTGTACTCATGTTTGCCTATTTTATGTTTTTGCTGAGAGACTTCAGTCTCACTAGTAGTTCCACGTGGACTTCGACGTTTAGCTTGATACCTCAGCTACGATCTTGTGCCCTCGGCAGGATCTGATAGATAGTCAGGCTTCTCAGCCTTCTTCATTTATAGATGTCTGTACTCAGACATGATAGCTTCCGCTTGTGCTTTGATTTGTATGCTCTGATTGTTGGGTCATGAGACCCATGTTTGTAATGTCTCGCTCCTCGGAGCCTATTGAATAAACTACTTGAGTCGTAGAGTCATTTTGTGATGCCATGTTGTATTGCACATATCGAGCATATTGTGTGTATGTTATTGAAATGCTTGGTATGTGTGGGATCTGACTACCTAGTTGTTTATCTTTAGTAGCCTCTCTTACCGGGAAATGTCTCCTAGTGTTACCGCTGAGCCATGGTAGCTTGCTACTGCTCTGGAACACTTAGGCTGGCCGGCATGTGTCCTTCTTCGTTCCTGTGTCTGTCCCTTCGGGGAAATGTCACGCATTGAGTACCAGAGTCCTGTTAGCCCGCTACAGCCCGGTTTACCGGAGTCCTGCTAGCCCAGTGCTACAGCCCGGACCCACTTGCTGATGACCGACACGTTCGAAGCTGGGTCATGGATGC
>NW_025279292.1:0-1235 GCF_018294505.1 Triticum aestivum
GAAGAACCGTATCAGTGCATCGAACCATCAGGCAAGCAACCAACCATTTGATCATATCGATACAATCCCATGTTCTCGCTCCTGCTCTCTTTTACTGCATTAAGACAACGCGTTTCAAACTGCTGTGTGCTACGGTAGTTGAACCCATTTCCTCTGCATGACCTGTCTTTGCCACAGTAACTAGATGAAACCCACTAGCATGTGTAGGAGTTGATTGAGCCATATGTATGTGTTGTTCCTACCTTGCTATGCCTGCTATGCTTAGAGTCGTGTAAGGTCTGGTTCATCTGGGTGATGGGCTAGAGTGAAATGATTATGTCGGTAATGAGAGTGGTGTGGTGAACACGATTTGGTAAAGGTATCGATGGGAGGCCATGTAGGAGTACATGGTGGGTTGTTTCATTGAAGCCGACCTTAAGCACTGAGATCTGTATGTGTGATTTAAGATTCAGCTACTACCATGCATTGGGCCCGAAACCAATGGACCCTCTCGACTTCTTAGTCACCCTAGCTCTCTGTCCAGGAGTTGCAAGTAGTTTCTGGTGTTTGTAGTATACTGGAGGCCGTGGACAGCGCTGACCGTAGGGGTGGGCTGTGATGCGGTAGGTACGTGGCACGGTGTACCGAATACCCGTTAGGTATCTCGGGAACCCTGCTCACATCGTTTGGGGCTGTGAGCGATACCTCGGCCGGATCTCCTCATGGATGGAACCCGAATAGGCGATAAACCTGGACTAGGGACTTAGGTGATTAGGTAGGTCGTGGCCGACACCCACGTTGGGCTTCCGCTTGAAGGTTGCCGAGTACATGTCGTGTAAACGACGGTAAGTGGTGAGAGTGTGTATGAAGAAGTACACCCCTGCAGGGTTATCATGATCTATTCGAATAGCCGCGTCCGCGGTAAAGGACTACTTGGTTGCCTATACAGTTCATAGACAAGTAAATGGAAACTACTAAAAGCCTCAAGATAAGTGTGAGTGCCGAGGATGGCTCTTCCGTAGGAAGACGGAGGTGGATCCTCGGTAGTGTATTGAAGTGGTGAGTAGTGGACTCGTGTGCGCAAAACCATTTCAAGTTGAAGTATCGTAGGATAGTCTAGCCAAGAGTCAAAGCTGGCTTGCTGCAATAACTCCACCAACCCTTCTTGATAATATGCATGTATGTAGGATCTGATGTAAGTCTTGCTGAGTACCTTTGTACTCATGTTGCTATAATTTACATTTTACAGAAGACGC
>NW_025279293.1:0-1235 GCF_018294505.1 Triticum aestivum
CGAGTGTTAATGACCTGCACGTAAGCGCACCTAGGGTTCAGTAACCATGGAAATTGCTCCTTACCCCAAAACGGTGAGTAATTATCTATGAAACGGGTCAGAATCGTCAAACAGGTGAGTGTTGATAAACGATACGTAAGCGCACCTTGGGGTTCAGCAACCATAAAAGTCGCTCTGGGATCCCAAAACAGTGAGTAATAGTCCACGAAATGGGCCAGAATCGGCCAAAATGGCGAGTGTTAATGTCATGCACGTAAGCGCACCTTGGGGTCCATAAACCAAGAAAATCGCTTCGGGACCCCAAAACGGTCAGTAATAGTCCATGAAACGGGCCAGAATCGGCCAAACCTGCGAGTGTTGATGACCGATAGGTAAATGCACACCGAGGTTCATCAATCGTGGAAATCGCTACAAGACCTCAAAATGGTGAGTAATAGTCCACGAAATGCGCCAAAATCAGCCAAAACTGAAAGTGTTGATGACCTACACGTAAACGCACCTCGGGGATCATTAATCGTGGAAATCGCTCTAGGACCTCAAAAAGGTGAGCAATAGCCCATGAGACGGGTCGAATCAGCCAAAACGGCGACTGTCGATGACCTGCACGTAATAGGACCTTGTAGTTCAACAAGCAAGGAAATCACACAGGGACCCCAAAATGGTGAGTAATAGCCCATGAAACGGGCCAGAATCGGGCAAAAAGGAGAGTGTTGATGAATGACACGTAAGCGCATCTTGGGGTTCAGCAACCATTAAAATCGTTTCGGGACCCCAAAATAGTGATTAATAGTCCACGAAACAGGCAAGAATCAGCGAAAATTGTGAGTGTTAATGACCTACACATAAGCGCACATTAGGTTTCAGTAACCATAAAATCGCTCCAAAACCCCAAATCAATGAGTAATATCCCATGAAACGGGCCAGAATCGGCCAAAATGGCGAGTGTTGATGAACGACACCTAAGCACACCTTGGGCTTCGGCAACCATAAAAATCGCTCTGGGACCCCAAATTGGTGAGTAGTAGTCCACGAAACGGGCCAGAATCTGCCAAAACAGCGAGTGTTAATGACCTGCACGTAAGCGCACCTCGGGGTTCAGTAACCATGGAAATTGCTCCTTACCCCAAAACGGTGAGTAATAGTCTGTGAAACGGGTCAGAATCGTCAAAGAGGTGAGTGTTGATGAACGATACGTAAGCGCACCTTGGGGTTCAGCAACCATAAAAGTCGCTCTG
>NW_025279294.1:0-1235 GCF_018294505.1 Triticum aestivum
AAATAAACATCTCTTTCTTCCTTATCTTCATATGTGGATTGTACAAATGTCCCATACACCTGCAATTAGACAAAACACAAAAGTGTGTGAAGTATTTTTGTTCTGGATAACATAAATAGATTATTGAATAGTTTGCACTAGAAATCACCTTACAAATATGCATATATGCAATATTTTTGGTCATATCCAAGGTAGTCATGTCCTTATCATCCTCCCCTTCTTGAAAATAAAGCCGTCCTCGGCGTTGCTTAATCTGAAATGTGGCTAACAAAAGAGACAAGGTGTACATGTTGTATATGTATATGTCATCCATTTTTACTTCCCTTGATTTTTGCATATATGACACATGAATAGATGAGTAACTTGCATAGTTCATAAAATCTAAAGCCAAAAAATTAGCACAAGAAGTGGAAGGCATGAATTTATTGCAACTCAGTTTGCACATATAAGTGAAGCTCTTATTCATTTCAAAAGAATGACAATGTTCATCATTAAACCATCCCAACATTGATGAATAAACCTTACTTGCATCAAATTTACATGCTACAACATGCTTAAATAAGCAAACATGCAATAAGGCATTCAACACAGAATCATCACCAAGATTAGAGGTCATATCAAAATGATTAAACATTGCTTCTTTTGCATCAATAGTTAATTCAATGGGTGCACTCAAAATTGTTGGTATTTCAGTTGTTTGATCACATGGCAAAGTCAAATTATCAACATAGTCCTCGAAAATAGGTGGTGTGATCAAAGTAGTGGGTAGCTCATCAGATGGTGCATTCAAATTGACAAGGCATTCATCATTCTCATGTAGAGATGGAAGATCAGTACCTTTGTCATTACCTCTTATGATCAACTCAGATGATGTAGCCACTCTCGGGGGTGATGTGTCACATGGTGGAGGTGATGTAGTCCTGACAACAACGGATGTGGTTGTCATAGTATGCCTAGTAGTTGAAGGAACAATCATATCAACTCTTGGAATGTGCACCGTGCGCTTGTTCTCCTCGTGGCCAACACGTCGTTTTATTTCCTGTTCAGCTTTGCAAGCAAGATGAAACAAATGGTCCATAGGATAACACTCTTCATGAATTAGTATCTCTTGAATATCACGGTTTAATCCTCCCCAAAATCTATCCATAAAATCATCTTCACTTTCTTCTAAAGAGGAATGCAACAAGGTAGTTTGTAAATCATCATAATATTTTGTTACAGTTTCACTACCTTGT
>NW_025279295.1:0-1235 GCF_018294505.1 Triticum aestivum
ACAAGCTAAACGTCGAAGACCACGCGAACTACTAGTGAGACCGAAGTCTCTCTGCAAAACATAAAATAGGCAAACGTGAGTACAAATGTACCCAGCAAGACTTACATCAGAACTAACTACATATGCATCATTATCAACAAAGGGATGGTGGGGTTTAACTGCAGCAAGCCAGCTTTGACTCGGTGGCTATCCTGAACTACGACTGCAAGTAACTCTTTTTGAGGTGGCGCACACGAGTCCACATATTCACCATATCAATACACCACTATGGATCCGCTCTCGTTCCCCTACGAGAACGCCATCCATAGCACTCACGCTTATCTTGCGTATTTTAGAGTATCCACTTTCACTTGTCTATGAACTGATATAAGCAACCCAGAAGTCCTTTTCCGTGGACACGGCTATTCGAATAGATGATGTTAACCCTGTAGGGGTGTACTTCTTCACACACGCTCTCACCACTTACCGCCGTTTACACGACATGTACTCGGCAACCTTCAAGCGGAAGCCCAACGTGGGTGTTGGCCACGGCCTACCTAAACACTCAAGTCTCTAGTCCAGGTTTATCGCCTATTCGGGTTCCATCCATGAGGAGATCCGGCCGGAGTTTCGCTCACAGCCCCAAACGATGTGAACAGGGTTCCGTGACACCAAACGGGCGCCCGGTATACCCGGCCACGTGCCTACCGCATCACAGCCCACCCCTACGGTCAGCGCTGCGCACGGCCTCCAGCATACTACAAACACCAGAAACTACTTGCAACTCCTGGACAGAGGACAAGGGTGATCAAGAAGCCGAGAGGGTCCGTTGGTTTCGGGCCCAATGCGTGGTAGTAGCTGAATCATGGATCACAAACACAGAACTCAGTTCCTGAGGACGGCTGCAATGAGACAACCCACCATGTACTCCTACATGGCCTCTCACCGCTACCTTTACCAAAACGTGTTCACACACTTAGCTCACACACAGTAGGACATGTTCACACGCCTCTGATTCATCCCCGATGAATCAGACCTGACTCAACTCTAAGCAGTAGCAGGCATGACAAACAAACATGAATGAGTA
The DNA here is from genome assembly GCF_018294505.1 of Triticum aestivum. NCBI lineage: Eukaryota > Viridiplantae > Streptophyta > Magnoliopsida > Poales > Poaceae > Triticum > Triticum aestivum. The sequence continues at coordinate 1,067 of NW_025279295.1, forward strand.
GGCACAACAGGGCTCAAACAACTCCTACTCATGCTAGTGGGTTTCATCTAATTACTGTGGAATGACAGGTCATGCAGAGGATAAAGGGGTTCAGCTACCGCAGCAAGTAACAGATGAATCGATGTTGTCCTAATGCAGTAAAAGAGAGCAGGAGCGAGAGAGTGGGATT
>NW_025279296.1:0-1235 GCF_018294505.1 Triticum aestivum
AAATATACCTTTGGTTTTGCCGGCCTTCTTGTCCGCTAAGTATTTGGGGCAGTTCCGCTTCCAGTGACCACTTTCCTTGCAATAAAAACACTCAGTCTCGGGCTTGGGTCCATTCTTTGGCTTCTTCCCGGCAGCTTGCTTGCTGGGCGCGGCAACTACCTTGCCGTCCTTCTTGAAGTTCTTTTTACCCTTGCCCTTCTTGAACTTAGTGGTTTTATTGACCATCAACACTTGATGTTCCTTTCTGACTTCTACCTCTGCTGATTTCAGCATAGCAAATACTTCAGGAATGGTCTTTTCCATCCCCTGCATATTGAAGTTCATCACAAAGCTCTTGTAGCTCGGTGGAAGCGACTGGAGGATTCTGTCAATGACCGCATCATCCGGGAGATTAACTCCCAGCTGAGTCAAGCGGTTATGTAACCCAGACATAGTGAGTATGTGCTCACTGACAGAACTATTTTCCTCCATCTTACAGCTAAAGAATTTGTCAGAGACTTCATATCTCTCGACCCGGGCATGAGCTTGGAAAACCATTTTCAGCTCTTCGAACATCTCATATGCTCCATGTCTCTCAAAATGCTTTTGGAGCCCCGGCTCTAAGCTGTAAAGCATGCCGCACTGAACGAGGGAGTAGTCATCAGAACGTGCCTGCCAAGCGTTCATAACGTCTTGTTCTGCAGGGAGAACAGGTGCATCACCTAGCGGTGCTTGTAGGACATAATCTTTCTTGGCAGCTATGAGGATGATCCTCAGGTTCCGGACCCAGTCCGTATAGTTGCTACCATCGTCTTTCAGCTTGGTTTTCTCTAGGAACGCGTTGAAGTTGAGGACTACGTTGGCCATTTGATCTACAAGACATATTGTAAAATTTTAGACTAAGTTCATGATAATTAAGTTCATCTAATCAAATTATAATGAACTCCCACTCAGATTTGACATCCCTTTGGTCATCTAAGTGTTACACGATCCGAGTCGACTAGGCCGTGTCCGATCATCACGTGAGACGGACTAGTCATCGTCGGTGAACATTCTCATGTAGATCGTATCTTCCATACGACTCGTGTTCGACCTTTCGGTCTCCGTGTTCCGAGGCCATGTCTGTACATGCTAGGCTCGTCAAGTTAACCCTAAGTGTTTTCGCTGTGTAAAACTGTCTTACACCCGTTGTATGTGAACGTAAGAATCTATCACACCCGATCATCACGTGGTGCTTCGAAACGACGAACTGTAGC
>NW_025279297.1:0-1235 GCF_018294505.1 Triticum aestivum
TGCTTGCCTGATGATTCGATGCACTGATGCGGTTCTTCGTTAGGGTAATCACGGTACTCCTCGGAGGCAGATCCTGCCGCAAGAACACCGATATACCACCATCACCAAACAATGTGCAACAATATGATGCATGCATGAAACATAGCAATATGAGGGTGTTGGGCTAATGCAACTAAGACCAGAAGGGTTTGAACCAATTTGAATCAAAGATTCAAATTTCAAACTCAAACATGGCCCTTTAAAGTGTTTTTCCTTGTTCTGCATTAAACATCAAGTTAACTTGTTTAGTCATGCATGAAAATAGTACAGATGGATAGATTGGATTTTTCTGATCATTTTTCATATATAATTTGTCTGATTTGGAGTTACAGAATAAAAGTTATGAATTTTTGAAGTTTAAATTATATTCTGGAATTTCCTATATTAGAATAATTCCAGAAAATCATTATTGCGTCAGCCTGACGTCAGTGTGACGTCAGCAGGTCAACGAAACACGTCAGGGTCAAACCTGACAGTGGGTCCCGCATGTCAGGGTGATTATTTTAATTAAAGTTTAATTAAAACTAAACCTGTTTAATTAACAGGGCTGGGCCCCACCTGTCATTGACTCAGGGGAGTCAACCAGGGCCCACCCATGGTCAAAGTCAATGCCAGCGGCGCCGGCATTTAGCCGCCGGCGAGCCCGACGCGGCGGCGGGAGTGGTTTTGGCCATTTCGGCCACCAAATGGGTCGCGGAGACCACCGGAGTGGAGCTGAGGACAAGCCGCAGCTCTTGGTGGAGTCCGTTGGGGTCGGGGTGGCCGGAGTTGGCGCCGGCGACGACTTTGGCGGTCACCGGGGTTCGGCCGAAGATGAACTTGGTGCTAGAGGGGTCGGTGAGGCTCGGGGAGTGGCTAGCTAGGTGCTGCGGGACTCGGTGAGTAAGATGGACACCAGCTTGTGGCCGGAGGGTGGCCGGAAGCACGTCGGCGACGAGATCCGCGGCGGTACGGGCGTGTGATCCTCGTGCGGTGGCTACACGGCTCGGGAATGAGAGAGGGAGGGTCGGAGGAGTAGCTAGGCTCACAGTGCTCCCGTAGAGGCCACCGGCGGGGTCGGGGACGAGCTGAGGCGGCGACGGCGTTGAAGGGGATCTCCGGCGACGGCGAGCTCGGGCGAGGTCGGTGCGGTGGTCTCGGGCCGCACGAGCACACGGGGCTCGGCTAGCTCGATGAAGTGGACGGCGGCGGAGCTC
>NW_025279298.1:0-1235 GCF_018294505.1 Triticum aestivum
AGACTGTTGGAAATATGCCCTAGAGGCAATAATAAAAGCATTATTATTATATTTCCTTGTTCATGATAATTGTCTTTATTCATGCTATAATTGTGTTATCCGGAAATCGTAATACATGTGTGAATAACAGACACCAACATGTCCCTAGTGAGCCTCTAGTTGACTAGCTCGTTGATCAACAGATAGTCATGGTTTCCTGACTATGGACACTGGATGTCATTGATAACGAGATCACATCATTGGGAGAATGATGTGATGGACAAGACCCAATCCTAAACATAGCACAAGATCGTATAGTTCGTTTGCTAGAGTTTTGCAATGTCAAAGTATCTTTTCCTTAGACCATGAGATCGTGTAACTCCCGAATACCGTAGGAGTGCTTTGGGTATGCCAAACGTCACAACATAACTGGGTGACTATAAAGGTAGACTACGGGTATCTCCGAAAGTGTCTGTTGGGTGACATGGATCAAGACTGGGATTTGTCACTCCGTATGACGGAGAGGTATCACTGGGCCCACTCGGTAATGCATCATCATAATGAGCTCAGAGTGACCAAGTGTCTGGTCATGGGATCATGCATTACGGTACGAGTAAAGTGACTTGCCGGTAACGAGATTGAACGAGGTATTGGGATACCGACGATCGAATCTCGGGCAAGTAACATATCGATAGACAAAGGGAATAGCGTACGGGGTTGATAGAATCCTCGACATCGTGGTTCATCCGATGAGATCTTCGTGGAGCATGTGGGAGCCAACATGGGTATCCAGATCCCGCTGTTGGTTATTGACCGGAGAGTCGTCTCGGTCATGTCTGCTTGTCTCTCGAACCCGTAGGGTCTACACACTTAAGGTTCAGTTACGCTAGGGTTGTAGGGATATGTATATGCAGTAACCCGAATGTTGTTCGGAGTCCCGGATGAGATCCCGGACGTCACGAGGAGTTCCGGAATGGTCCGGAGGTAAAGATTTATATATGGGAAGTCCTGTTTCGGGCATCGGGACAAGTTTCGGGGTTATCGGTATTGTACCGGGACCACCGGAAGGGTCCCGGGGGTCCACCGGGTGGGTCCACCTGTCCCGGGGGGCCACATGGGCTGTAGGGGGTGCGCCTTGGCCTAATGGGCCAAGGGCACCAGCCCCACATAGGCCCATGCGCCTAGGGTTTAAGGGGGAAAGAGTCCTAGGAGGGTAAGGCACCTCCTAGGTGCCTTGGGGGGAGGGAAACCCCCCT
>NW_025279299.1:0-1235 GCF_018294505.1 Triticum aestivum
GTGAGTACAAATGTACCCAGCAAGACTTACATCAGAACTATCTACATATGCATCATTATCAACAAAGGGGTGGTGGGGTTTAACTGCAGCAAGCCAGCTTTGACTCGGTGGCTATCCTAAACTACGACTGCAATGTAACTCTTTTGAGGTGGCGCACACGAGTCCACATATTCACCATAGCAATACACCACTATGGATCCGCTCCCGTCTCCCTACGAGAACGCCATCCATAGCACTCACGCTTATCTTGCGTATTTTAGAGTATCCACTTTCACTTGTCTATGAACTGATATAAGCAACCCAGAAGTCCTTTTCCGCGGACACGGCTATTCGAATAGATCATATTAACCCTGCAGGGGTGTACTTCTTCACACACGCTCTCACCACTTACCGCCGTTTACACGACATGTACTCGGCAACCTTCAAGCGGAAGCCCAACGTGGGTGTCGGCCACGGCCTGCCTAAACACTCAAGTCTCTAGTCCAGGTTTATCGCCTATTCGGGTTCCATCCATGAGGAGATCCGGCCGGATTTTCGCTCACAGCCCCAAACGATGTGAACAGGGTTCCCGAGACACCAAACGGGCGCCCGGTACACCGTGCCACGTGCCTACCACATCACAGCCCACCCCTACGGTCAGCGCTGCGCACGGCCTCCAGCATACTACAAACACCAGAAACTACATGCAACTCCTGGACAGAGGACAAGGGTGATTAAGAAGCCGAGAGGGTCCATTGGTTTCGGGCCCAATGCGTGGTAGTAGCTGAGTCATGGATCACAAACACAGAACTCAGTTCCTGAGGACGGCTGCAATGAGACAACCCACCATGTACTCCTACATGGCCTCTCACCGCTACCTTTACCAAAACGTGTTCACACACTTAGCTCACACACAGTAGGACATGTTCACACACCTCTGATTCATCCCCGATGAATCAGACCTGACTCAACTCTAAGCAGTAGCAGGCATGACAAACAAACATGAATGAGTAGGCACAACAGGGCTCAAACAACTCCTACTCATGCTAGTGGGTTTCATCTATTTACTGTGGCAATGACAGGTCATGCAAAGGATAAAGGGGTTCAGCTACCGCAGCAAGTAACAGAAAAATCGGTGTTGTCCTAATGCATTAAAAGAGAGCAGGAGCGAGAGAGTAGGGTTGTATCGGAATGAACAAGGGGGTTTTGCTTGCCTGGCACTTCTGAAGATAACATTGAGTCTTCATCAGTGTCAA
>NW_025279300.1:0-1235 GCF_018294505.1 Triticum aestivum
GCGAGCTGACGTGGCCTAGTTGATTAACCACTAATCCACCACCTACTGACGCTGACAAGTGGGCCCCAGGGCTTAGTCAAAGCTAACCAGCCCGGGGTCAACGCGGGATTAGCCCCTGTGACACTGACGTGTGGACCCCACACGTCAGGTTTGACCCGAGCCAGCCCTGTTGACCTGCTGATGTCACTGTGATGTCAGGCTGACACAGTAATTGAATTTCTGGATTTAAATTAAATCAGGAAATTCCAGAATATTATTTAAACTTCAAAAATTCATAACTTTTATTCTGTAACTCCAAATTGGACAAATAATATATGAAAAATGATCAGAAAAATCCAATCTATCCATCTGTACTATTTTCATGCATGATCAAACAAGTTAACTTGATGTTTTAATCAGAACAAGAAAAGGCACTTTAAAAGGCCATATTTGAATTTGGAATTTGAATCTTTGATTCAAATTTGCTCAAACACATCTGGTTTTAGTTGCATTAGCCCAACACATTCATATTGCCATGTTTCATGCATGCATCATATTGTTGCACATTGTTTGGTGATGCCTGTGTATCGTTACCCTTTGCGACAGGATCTGTCCCCGAGGAGTACCGTGATTACCCTAACGAAGAATCGTATCCGTGCAACGAACCATCACGCAAGCAACCAACCATTTGATCATATCGATACAATCCCATGTTCTCGCTCCTGCTCTCTTTTACTGCATTAAGACAACGCGATTCAAACTGCTGTGTGCTACGGTAGTTGAACCCATTTCCTCTGCATGACCTGTCATTGCCACAGTAACTAGATGAAACCCACTAGCATGTGTAGGAGTTGATTGAGCCATATGTATGTGTTGTTCCTACCTTGCTATGCCTGCTATGCTTAGAGTCGTCTCAGGTCTGGTTCATCTGGGTGATGGGCTAGAGTGAAATGTTAATGTCGGTAATGAGAGTGGTGTGGTGAACACGATTTGGTAAAGGTATCGATGAGAGGCCATGTAGGAGTACATGGTGGGTTGTTTCATTGAAGCCGACCTTAAGCACTGAGATCTGTATGTGTGATTTAAGAATCAGCTACTACCATGCATTGGGCCCTGAAATATGACCCCGCTCGACTTCTTATTCACCTTAGCTCTCTGTCCAGGAGTTGCAAGTAGTTTCTGGTGTTTGTAGCCTACTGGAGGCCGTGGACAGCGCTGACCGTAGGGGTGGGCTGTGATGCGGTAGGTACGTGGCA
>NW_025279301.1:0-1235 GCF_018294505.1 Triticum aestivum
TCATGATTATACACTTTTCTATCAATTGCCCAACAGTAATTCGTCTACCCACTTACGCTATTTTTAAGAGAGAAGCCTCTACTGAAAACTATGGCCGTTGGTCTATTTAAATTATATATTAAAATCCAAAAATATATTGTTGCACTTTTATTTACGTTATTTTTATTTTGTGTTTTATTTATCTATCTATCACTACGAGATTTGATCCTTGCAATTAACCGCCAAGGGATTGACAACCCCTTTTTTGCGTTGGGTGCAAGTACTTTTATTTTGTGTGTATGTGTTGCTAACGAGTTGTTGTGTGATTCTCCTACTGGATTGATAACCTTGGTTTCTAACCGAGGGGAATACTTATCTCTACTGTACTGCATCATCCCCTCCTCTTCGGGGAAATCCAAACGCAACTTACCAGTAGCAGGGGAAGTCCCCCTTGGGGTGTCGGCCATAAGTATACTCCTCCCCAAGTCCAATTCGCCCCTCCCCCACAAGGAAAGGGGGCTCCTTCCTACTTGGGCCCTTGCGGCCCAAGTTGCCTTACACCTCTTGGCCTTTTTAGGCCCATTGATATTTAAATTAAATATTAAATATTCTAAATATTTTAGAGCATTATACATATAATTTAATATCTCCGGAAACATTTCCACCTATATTTATCGTTATACCCTGTATTACCCGATATTCACCGAAACCCTTCTAGTGACCCCGAAATGCTTCCGGAACCTCTCGGAACTAATCTAGGTATTTATGAAACAATTTCACATATATATTCTCATTGCTCCAGTACCACTAGCAATCAGCAGATCATGATTACCCTAAACTTGTGACCCCGTAGGTTCAGTAAATTATAGACATGAACGGAAGTCCTTTGTTCAATGATCGATAGCGAAACCATGGACATCCATATCAGTCCCTATGATTACACAGATGATATTCGAGTGAACATTTGGTTATCATGTGATGTTCACATTGCTTCACGATACTTTACGAAACCCTATGTGCATCGATATCCTCTTGAGTAACACCATGCTCACTATACCGTTGCTCCCGTTACCGGTTTTGTTCTTCTTTCTCGTTGATGTGTTCCAGCATCCCTGTGACGTAGTCACCTGTGTCGGGCGACACGATGATGGATGCCATCACATCGAGAGGGCTCTAAGAATATCTCTCGTCGGAGGAGGAGCAAATCCCACTCTTGAGCTATCCGGTCACTTGTCAAACTTTCTGGTGAGCCCGAA
>NW_025279302.1:0-1235 GCF_018294505.1 Triticum aestivum
TATTTTCTCACCTTCACAGATGATTTGAGCAGATATGGATATATCTACTTAATGAAGCATAAGTCTGAAACATTTGAAAAGTTCAAAGAATTTCAGAGTGAAGTTGAAAATCATCGTAACAAGAAAATAAAGTTTCTACGATCTGATCGTGGAGGAGAATATTTGAGTTACGAGTTTGGTGTACATTTGAAAAACTGTGGAATAGTTTCGCAACTCACGCCACCCGGAACACCACAGCGTAATGGTGTGTCCGAACGTCGTAATCGTACTTTACTAGATATGGTGCGATCTATGATGTCTCTTACTGATTTACCGCTATCATTTTGGGGTTATGCTTTAGAGACGGCCGCATTCACGTTAAATAGGGCACCATCAAAATCCGTTGAGACGACGCCTTATGAACTGTGGTTTGGCAAGAAACCAAAGTTGTCGTTTCTTAAAGTTTGGGGCTGCGATGCTTATGTGAAAAAGCTTCAACCTGATAAGCTTGAACCCAAATCGGAGAAATGTGTATTCATAGGATACCCAAAGGAAACTGTTGGGTACACCTTCTATCACAGATCCGAAGGCAAAACATTTGTTGCTAAGAATGGATCATTTCTAGAGAAGGAGTTTCTCTCGAAAGAAGTGAGTGGGAGGAAAGTAGAACTTGACGAGGTAACTGTACCTGCTCCCTTACTGGAAAGTAGTTCATCACAGAAAACTGTTTCAGTGACACCTACACCAGTTAGTGAGGAAGCCAATGATAATGATCATGAAACTTCAGATCAAGATACTACTGAACTTCGTAGATCAACCAGAGTAAGATCCGCACCAGAGTAGTACGGTAATCCTGTTCTGGAGGTCATGCTACTAGATCATGATGAACCTACGAACTATGAAGAAGCGATGGTGAGCCCAGATTCCGCAAAGTGGCTAGAAGCCATGAAATCTGAGATGGGATCCATGTATGAGAACAAAGTATGGACTTTGGTTGACTTGCCCGATGATCGGCAAGCGATTGAGAATAAATGGATCTTTAAGAAGAAGACTGACGCTGATGGTAATGTTACTGTCTACAAAGCTCGACTTGTCGCAAAAGGTTTTCGGCAAGTTCAAGGAATTGACTACGATGAGACCTTCTCACCCGTAGCGATGCTTAAGTCCGTCCGAATCATGTTAGCAATTGCCGCATTTTATGATTATGAAATTTGGCAAATGGATGTCAAAACTGCATTCCTGAATGGATTCCTGGA
>NW_025279303.1:0-1235 GCF_018294505.1 Triticum aestivum
CACACATCGTTTGGGGCCGTGAGTGAAACCCCGGCCGGATCTCCTTGCGGATGGAACCCGAATAGGCGATGAACCTGGATTAGAGTCTTGTGTGGTTAGTCAGGTCGTGGCCGACACCCTCGCCAGGCTTCCGCTTGAAGGTTGCCGAGATACATGACGTGTACATGGCGGTAAGTGGCGAGAGCGTGTGTGAAGAAGTACACCCCTGCAGGGTTAACATGATCTATTCGAATAGCCGGGTCCGCGGTTATGGACTTCTTGGATGCTTACATGGTACATAGACAACTTGAAGTGGATACTCTAAAATGCTCAAGACATGTGTAAATGCTATGGATGGCCTTCCCGTAGGAAGACGGGGATGAATCCATAGTAGTGTATTGTATGGTGATTAGTGGACTCGTGTACGTTGTTTCACCTCCAGAGTTTCTGGTAGTCGTAGAACAGGATAGCCACAGAGTCAAAGCTGGCTTGCTGCAACTAAACCCCACATTACCCTCTTGATACAGTGCATGTATGATAGGATCTGATGTAAGTCTTGCTGAGTACCTTTGTACTCATGTTGCTTTATTTATGTTTTTGCAGCGGAGACTTCGGTCTTACTAGTGTTCTCGTGGACTTCGACTAGTAGCTAGTACCTCAGCTACGATCTTGATCGGATGTTGTAGATAGTCAGGCTCTTCAGCTTTTTTCATTTATAGATGTCTGTACCCAGACATGTAATGCTTCCGCTTGTTGCTTGTATGCTCTATATGACGGGTCTTGTGACCCCTGTTTGCAATAAATGCTATCATGGCTCTTCTGAGCCTTTATCTATATAATTGTTGAGTTATGCTGTGATGCCATGTTGTACAGCACATACCTGCATGTTATGCGTACGTGTAATGTGTAGTGCTATGTGTGGGATCTGACTATCTAGTTGTTTATCTTTAGTAGCCTCTCTTACCGGGAAATGTCTCCTAGTGTTACCGCTGAGCCATGGTAGCTTGCTACTGCTCTGGAACACTTAGGCTGGCCGGCATGTGTCCTTCTTCGTTCCTGTGTCTGTCCCTTCGGGGAAATGTCACGCTTTGAGTACCGGAGTCCTGTTAGCCCGCTACAGCCCGGTTTACCGGAGTCCTGCTAGCCCAGTGCTACAGCCCGGACCCACTTGCTGATGACCGACACGTTCGAAGCTGGGTCATGGATGCCTGTCCCTGTAAGTCTGTGCCACTTTGGGTTTACGACTAGTCATGTCA
>NW_025279304.1:0-1235 GCF_018294505.1 Triticum aestivum
ATCCTCAAGGCCTAAGAAGGCACGAAGAGTCAAACCCATCTCGGACGCTTGTTTCATGGCACCCGCTACAGTCAATCCAAGTGCTGCCGCAGCTGCTATGATCTCGGGGTCCTCTTCCGGACCGGCTTTCACTATGAGCGGGGGGATCGATTGTTTCTTCTGCATCCCGAGCTGGTCAACTTGTTTCCCGCTTTTTTTACTTTCTTCTTTCTCCTCCTTCAATATTTTTGCTTGCCTACGAAGTTCATGTCCATAGTCGTCAGGCATATTCAGCTCGGCTTGGGACGGTGTCGTCAAAAAATCCTTAGCCCACTTCTTTTGCTTCTCAGTGAATACTTGCTTGGGCTCAGGCTCTTTTTTCGCCTTCATATCCGCCTTCCATTTCTCATAATCAGCAGACGCGGCCAATTTGGTTTCAGCTTCACTAAGTTCCCCAGGCCTTGGGAGGAGAGGCTTCAGTGATGGCTCCGGTACCCTTGTGGTCTTAGGTACGTAAGGGTCCGAGTTAATAGTCCAGGAGCGGGTTTCCTTGCTGTCCGCATGCTTCTGCTTCTTCGCCGGAGGTGGATTGGGGGGCGTCGTACCCGCCGGAGGAGGATTGGGGGGCGCCGTACCCGCCGGAGGTTGTGGATCGGGGGACGGCGTCGAATGGCGTGAAGGAGGTGTAGGTGAACCACCACGACCACCACCACCGCCACCACCGCCACCACCACCACCACCACCATCGGAGGGGGGTGGACTTGCTATCCTTGGCGCCTCGCCTGGAAACACTATGTACTTCTTTTTCCATAGAATGAACTGGCGCTTGACATCTCCAAGTCTTCTCTCCCCTTCGGGTGTAGGTTTGTCAATCTCCAGGTCCTCAAACCCTTGGACTATGTCTTCCACCGTGACACGAGCATAGCCATATGCAATGGGGTTGTTGTGGTGGAGTGCTCCAGGTGTACAGGGTAAAGCACTGCCGCTAGCTACCTTCGTGGAAACGTTCCCCACGGGATAATGCAGATCACATTCTTTCATCTCCTTTACATCATCCACGGGGTAGTGAGGCTCCGGTGCACGAATCTCGATCATCGGTGCACTAGCACCAGGCGGGGCATCCGTGGAAGCCACGCTGCTTCTCCGCTGCTGGCTTCCGCGATCCGCTTCATGATCTTCATGCGGCCCTGCAGCCGATTTTTCTTTCACTAGTTCATGCACGGTCTGCTTCAACTCATGGAGTTCCGATGCAAACT
>NW_025279305.1:0-1235 GCF_018294505.1 Triticum aestivum
AGAGGTATCTCTGGGCCCTCTCGGTAATACACATCACATAAGCCTTGCAAGCATTACAACTAATATGTTAGTTGTGAGATGATGTATTACGGAACGAGTAAAGAGACTTGCCGGTAACGAGATTGAACTAGGTATTGGATACCGACGATCGAATCTCGGGCAAGTAACATACCGATGACAAAGGGAACAACGTATGTTGTTATGCGGTCTGACCGATAAAGATCTTCGTAGAATATGTAGGAGCCAATATGGGCATCCAGGTCCCGCTATTGGTTATTGACCAGAGACGTGTCTCGGTCATGTCTACATTGTTCTCGAACCCGTAGGGTCCGCACGCTTAAGGTTACGATGACAGTTATATTATGAGTTTATGCATTTTGATGTACCGAAGGTTGTTCGGAGTCCCGAATGTGATCACGGACATGACGAGGAGTCTCGAAATGGTCGAGACATAAAGATTGATATATTGGAAGTCTATGTTTGGACATCGGAAGTGTTCCGGGTGAAATCGGGATTTTACCGGGTTACCGGGAGGTTACCGGAACCCCCCGGGAACCATATGGGCCTTCATGGGCCTTAGTGGAAAGGTGAAAGGGCTGCCCACCAGGGCTGCGCGCCTCCCCCCTTCCCCTAGTCCTATTAGGACTAGGAGAGGTGGCCGGCCACCCTTCTCCTCTTTCCCCCTTTGGGGATTCCTAGTTGGAATAGGATTGGAGCGGAGTTTAGGTGAAGCCCTGCTGCTGTAGTTCATCAAGATTGTCACCACGCCGTCGTGCTGACGAAACTCTTCCCCGACACTTTGCTGGATCGGAGTCCGGGGATCGTCATCGAGCTGAACGTGTGCTCGAACTCGGAGGTGCCGTAGTTTCGGTGCTTGATCGGTTGGATCGTGAAGACGTACGACTACTTCCTCTACGTCGTGTCATCGCTTCCGCAGTCGGTCTGCGTTGGGTACGTAGACAACACTCTCCTCTCGTTGCTATGCATCACATGATCCTGTGTGCGCGTAGGAAATTTTTTGAAATTACTACGAAACCCAACAGTGGCATCCGAGCCTGGTTATTGATGTTGATGTTATATGCACGAGTAGAACACAAGTGAGTTGTGGACGATACAAGTCATACTGCCTACCAGCATGTCATATTTTGGTTCGGCGGTATTGTTGGACGAGACGACCCAGACCAACCTTACGCGTACGCTTACGCGAGACCGGTTCCCTCGACGTGCTTTGCACA
>NW_025279306.1:0-1235 GCF_018294505.1 Triticum aestivum
TACATGCTGCGGTAGTTGAACCCCTTATCCTCTGCATGACCTGTCATTGCCACAGTAAATAGTTGAAACCCACTAGCATGAGTAGGAGTTGTTTGAGCCCTGATGTGCCTACTCATTCATGCTTGTTTGTCATGCCTGCTACTGCTTAGAGTTGAGTCGGGTCTGATTCATCGGGGATGAATTGGAATGGTGATGAACATGTCCTACTGTGTGTGAGCTAAGTGTGTGAACACGATTTGGTAAAGGTAGCGGTGAGAGGCCATGTAGGAGTACATGGTGGGTTGTCTCATTGAAGCCGTCCTCAGGAACTGAGTTCTGTGTTTGTGATCCATGATACAGTTACTACCACGCATTGGGCCCGAAACCAATGGACCCTCTCGGCTTCTTAATCACCCTTGTCCTCTGTCCAGGAGTTGCAAGTAGTTTCTGGTGTTTGTAGTATGCTGGAGGCCGTGGACAGCGCTGACCGAGGGGTGGGCTGTGATGCGGTAGGCACGTGGCACGGTGTACCGGGCGCCCGTTTGGTGTCTCAGGAACCCTGCACACATCGTTCGGGGCCGTATGTGGAAACCTCGGCCGGACTCCCTGCGGATGGAACCTGAATAGGCGATAAACCTGGACTAGAGACTTGAGTGTTTAGGTAGGCTGTGGCCGACTCCCTCGCCAGGCTTCCGCTTGAAGGTTGCCGAGGTACACGACGTGTACATGGCGGTAAGTGGCGAGAGCGTGTGTGAAGAAGTACACCCCTGCAGGGTTAATATGATCTATTCGAATAGCCGTGTCCGCGGAAATGGACTTCTGGGTTGCCTATAACAGTTCATAGACAAGTGAAAGTGGATACTCTAAAATGCGCAAGATAAGCGTGAGTGCTATGGATGGCGTTCTCGTAGGGAGACGGGAGCGGATCCATAGTGGAGTATTGATATGGTGAATATGTGGACTCGTGTGCGCCCCCTCAAAAGAGTTGCTTGCAGTCATAGTTCAGGATAGCCACCGAGTCAAAGCTGGCTTGCTGCAGTTAAACTCCACCACTCCCTTTGTTGATACCGATGCATATGTAGATAGTTCTGATGTAAGTCTTGCTGGGTACATTTGTACTCACGTTTGCTTATTTTATGTTTTGCAGAGAGACGTCAGTCTCGCTAGTAGTTCCGTGTGGACTTCGACGTTTAGCTTGATACCTCAGCTACGATCTTGTGCCCTCGGCAGGATCTAGTAAATAGTCAGGCTTCTCA
>NW_025279307.1:0-1235 GCF_018294505.1 Triticum aestivum
TGTCTCAGCTCAAGAGATGTTTTATATCTCACCCCAAGAGTTGATCTTGAGTTGCCCGATCTTCGAGAAGATCGATTCCTGTAGAGTTCCTGTCCGTCGTCATCGTGTTGGATGAAGATCTCGAAAGGAAGGACGCCAAGATCGATCTGAAGCAATGGATCACGAAGATCATGTTAGCTTGTATCCCCTCTGTCTTCTTACCTCACCTCTTGAATCTCGGGACGAGATTCTTGTTTAGTGGGGGTGAGTTGTCACATCCCTAGCTTCTGGCAATGCACTAGGCTAGCTTCATGTGTGCATCATGGTTAAGTTTGAAAGAAACTTGAAAGGGGGATTGCCTAAACCCTAGCATCAAAGGAATTCACTAGGTTCAACTAAAATATTTTCATTAAATCCAAATGGCTTTCAAAAATGTTCATCATTTTTGGGAAATGCTGGAAACAGTAACCAGAGGTGATGGACATTTTTCCATGACCTATTTGGGCTCTGAATGAAATCATACTCTATTTGCATTTGGGCATTTAAATGTTATAAAATATTTTAAATGTCCAAATAATCACAAACTGAAATGTTTACTGTTGTAAATATTCCAAACAGTGACCTCAGTTAGTTGCATGATTTTTGAAAGTGCCTAGCCATTTTTACTAAGTCCAGAAACAAATGTCAGAATTAGAAAAGAGAAAGAAAAGGAAAAGAGCAGAGACTCACCTAGAACTTACATGGCGCCCACCAAAGCCCACCTGGCCGGCCCAGTTGGCCAGCCCAGCCCACCAGCGCCACCGTCCTCAAGCTCCTGCCAGGAGGACGCGCACGCGTGGTCGCCGCGCGCGGGCACGCGCCCTGGCCACCTCCTCTCTGCCTGCTTGCCTGAACACCTCTGGGAGATGCCACGTGCTAGCCCCTGACTCTCTCACTCTCTCCCGTGCTTCTCCTCTCTTCTGCTCTCTCTCCCTCTCGCGCCCGAGCGCAACCGCCGCCGCCGCTCGTCGGTGCCGTGGCCACCGCCTGCTCCTCGCCCCTCTGACGTGCCCGAGACCTCCGCCACGTCGCCGTTGTCCTCTCCACCGAGCCATGCAAGCTGGGAGACCTCACAGCACCGCCATCGGCATCGTCTCCAAGCTTCGGCACCGGCGCCGTCTCCGACGATTCGCCGGCCATAGCGCGTCCCCGCCCTCCTCGTCGCCTCTGCTGGAACCGGGGTGAGCCCCTCTCCGTTCCGCCTCTATTCTCGACGC
>NW_025279308.1:0-1235 GCF_018294505.1 Triticum aestivum
ATATGCAACACCACAAACATATGCAACACCACAAACATACATAGATCTAGCTAGGCCATAAAAAGTGCATGTGCACGTTGTTGGAGGGAGAAAAAAGTAGATCTACAACATAAAGAAAGCTTTCCCCTTACTTACCTATCAAAAAAAGGTAATTTAACCATTTAATTTGGATGAATCTATGGTGCAAATGAGGTGAGGAGGAGGAGGCAGCCAAGACAAGCTTGGACGAGGAGGTGGAGAAAATGAAGTGGGGAAAGTGGGTGTGTAGGTGGCTGTACAAAATATCTAGCTGGTCCCAGATTACTAATGGTGCACTACCTACATATGGGCCATTAGTAACCCTGGTTACTAATGGCGCACCAGCTGGTGGTCCGCCATTAGTAGTTTTGCAAAAAAATGATAGTGGTGGCGCACGTGAGGAATGGTGCGCCATTACTGGTTACACTGTTCCCTGGTGCGCCATTAGTATTTTTGAAAAAAATAAAAAAATATGTTAGTAGTGGCGCACCATGAGTGTGTGGTGCGCCATTAGTGTCTATCACACTAATGGCGCACCGACATATGATGCGCCACTGCTATATAGTAGTGGCGCACCACATGTCTGGTGCGCCATTAGTGTCCATATCATCTATAGCCCCTTTGCTAGTAGTGCTAGGTTGTTGCCCCCCGATGGCCTGGAGGGAGCGATGCGAGGAGTGGTTCAGATCTACCCTTCTGCCCCGCCTGGGCAGCTGTGACTCATGAATGTATATATTTTCTATCTCGTTATATGGATGTATTTGCTATTTTAACTACTCACTGTACTAGTTTGTCATAAACTCATATTTTGCTGCTCATATATGTCGTCACACTCATGGGGTGTAAGTAAAAATATTAGCATTATGGCACTAGTGGTAGCATTGAACTAGATTTCTATTGCTCCTATTCTAGATGCAACTAGTGCTCATCGTGTTAGATGATTTATATATTTGTAATGTGTCCTGAATTGTTGTTTACACCAAGTAGCTATGGGCTGGTTTGGTCATCTCACGCGATGTCACTGCCAATCTTAGCACCAACCCCTCACTGGATGCAGCACCAACAATGTCGGTTGTTGAAGTTTCCGGATGCATGTTGCCCATAAGCGAGTTAAAGCTCTCGCTGAAGACCATTCCTATATTTCATGTGAGGTCACCACCCATAGCATCACCCTGTCGCCCGATTCAGCTCCCGTCATGTCGGGTGCCGCTCCCACC
>NW_025279309.1:0-1235 GCF_018294505.1 Triticum aestivum
CGGAGCACTCGCGGGCATGCCGGCGACCGGGGCCCGGAGCAGGGCGGCACGGTCCGGTGGTAGGGCGAGCTCGCCGACGAGCTCGGGCGTGGCGGCGGAGGAAGGTGGCGGCGGCGCGGAGGATGCGCATGGCGGCGGCGGCGCTCGGCAGGGAGCGGGAGGCGGCGGCGCAGCTCCGGTGGAGGATGCGCGGGCAGCGCGGAGTGAAATCCGGCGGGTGCGGGCGCCCGCTGGGCGGCGGCGGGGCTGAGGAGAGAGAGGGCGGCGGCGAACAGATGGCGGTCTCCGATTCGCCCGGGGCGGTGGCGCGATTTCGTCCGTCCGGGACGGACATGTCCGATGGGCGAGAGGGGAAAAGGGTTAGGGTTCATCCGCGAATTTCGGGAGGGGAGGACATATTTATAGGTAGAGGGAGCTAGGAGAGTCCAAATGAGGTGCGGTTTGCGGCCACGTGATCGTGATCGAACGGCCTCGGTGATGGAGGAGGTTTAGGTGGGTTTTGGGCCACTTTGGAGGGGTGTTGGGCTGCAACACACACGAGGCCTTTTCGGTCCCTCGGTTAACCGTTGGAGAATCAAACGAAGTCCAAATGGCACGAAACATGACAGGCAGTCTACCGGTAGTACACCAAGGCCGCATGACAAGTCTCGGTCCAATCCGAAAACGTTTAACACCCGCACACGAAAAGAGGTAGAAAGGGGCACCGGATGACATAGGAGCGCCGGATTGCAAAACGGACAACGGGGAAAATGCTCGGATGCATGAGACGAACATGTATGCAAAAGAAATGCACATGATGACATGATATGAGATGCATGACACGCAAGCAATGACAAGGCAACAACAACGAATAACTGGACGACACCTGTCACATCGGTCTCGGGGCGTTACAACACTCCACCACTATGAGAGGATCTCGTCCTGAGATGTAGAATGGCACCGGAGGGAAAAGGAAGAGGAAGAGGTGAGGTGAAACTAAGTTGCTCCTTTGACAAACGAGTGAAACCAAAGAACCCTTAGATGTTGAACAAGTTGAACGGAAGAAAACAACGAAGATGCACGAAGTTGAAAACACTCGTTAGAAAAGAGGAACAAGGAAGAACAAATTCGGGCAGCACTCCGAATGAAAACAAGGAGGATTGAATTAGAACTTGATAAGATGAGAAGATGCTTGATGAAATCACAACACACTACCTCCGAAACTATTGAATGAATGGAACAAGGGGTAAGAAAGA
>NW_025279310.1:0-1235 GCF_018294505.1 Triticum aestivum
GCTTGTTCTTGCTCCAATGTTCATCCTTCTCCAAGCTAGGCCCTTCATTTGTAAGCAAAACAAATGTATCCAATTTAGGCAGCATCATATTCTCATGAACATTAGAATCATTACCAAGAAACGAAAGTACCTGGTAATTTAGTTGGCGTGCACGAGCTCTAGTAATTGGTCCAGTATGTATAGCAGCAGGGGCTGTGGGTGTAACAATTGTATTGATGTCCTCATCAGGCGTTTTGTGAGAGATTTCAGCACCATTGCTGCCCCTCTCAGTGAGCTTACAAAGAAAGATGTGCCTTTTCTTTGGGGTACCGCATAGGAAGAAGCCTTCTCGGTATTGAAAGATAAGTTGACACATGCTCCTTTACTCCAACTTCCTGATTTTAATAAGACTTTTGAGCTTGAATGTGATGCTAGTGGAATTGGATTAGGCGGTGTGTTATTACAAGATGGCAAACCTGTTGCATACTTTTCTGAAAAATTGAGTGGGCCTAGTCTGAATTATTCTAATTATGATAAAGAATTATATGCTCTTGTTCGGACTTTAGAAACATGGCAACATTATTTATGGCCCAAAGAATTTGTTATACATTCTGATCATGAATCTTTGAAACATATTAAAAGTCAAGCTAAACTAAATCGTAGACATGCTAAATGGGTTGAATTCATTGAGACTTTTCCTTATGTCATTAAACACAAGAAGGGAAAAGAAAATGTTATTGCTGATGCATTGTCTCGCCGCTATACTATGCTTTCACAACTTGACTTCAAAATGTTTGGTTTGGAGACCATCAAAGATCAATATGTGCATGATGCTGATTTTAAAGATGTAATGCAGAATTGTAAAGAAGGAAGAATGTGGAACAAGTTCATCGTTAACGATGGATTTGTGTTTCGTGCTAACAAGCTATGCATTCCAGCTAGCTCCGTTCGTCTTTTGTTGTTGTAGGAGGCGCATGGAGGAGGATTAATGGGACACTTTGGCGTGAAGAAGACGGAGGACGTACTTGCTACACATTTCTTTTGGCCAAAGATGAGACGGGATGTTGAGCGTTTTATTGCTCGATGCACTACATGTCAAAAAGCTAAGTCACGACTCAATCCTCATGGTTTATATATGCCTTTGCCTGTACCTAGTGTTCCTTGGGAGGATATATCTATGGACTTTGTTTTAGGTTTACCTCGAACAACGAAGGGGAGGGATAGCATATTTGTTGTCGTGGATAGATTCTCGAAAA
>NW_025279311.1:0-1235 GCF_018294505.1 Triticum aestivum
GGGTGGTATTAGGATCTTTTACTCCTCGATCTTTACTCTGGGATTCTGAACTCTCTTCTATTCGGGTTAAACGATTTTGCTAATAACAAAACTAACTTTAGGTTCTCGCGAGTGCTTTCTCCCGGAGAGCCCCTTCAGTCCAGATGGTCACCGACTGCACCAGAAGATTTCGGAGATACTCTTTGATATTCTCTCGAGACTTTGTGCCCATCACTTTTGCTATTCCCGACCACCGATAAATCCTTATGGATAACTACTTACACTTGCCATTCTTACGATCATTCCCCATTGTTCTTGTTATTACAAGATACCCGAAGTTTTCTCTATTGTTCCGAGAATACTTCGTGCCTACTGCCTAGCAGTTCTTTGCCACATGAATACCCCTTCAAATATATCGCCGCACTTGCCGAGTATCCGCTCATCCCCAGTTGTTCTTGTGTTTCACAAAAGTCTTCAAAAATAATATTCGATCTTCCGAAAATCCTCTGGAGCCTTTGGCTCTTGAAATTCTTGCTTGCTTGCATTATGGTTAATCCCATAACTCTCGTAGTCTTAATGACATTCCTTGTCATTATCATTTTGAGTCTGTTGACTCAATATGTTTGCGAATACACGCAATCATCATTGATCCTGATAAATTACTTTTCCGGCTGAGCTTCCATTCTTTTAACTGGAATTGGTTCTCGACCAATCCAATTGTCGTTGATTATACCCTAAGGCTATTCAACTTATCCATCCCTAATCAGAGCATTGCTTCAGATCCCTTGATTTGGAAATCATAATTCCTTTGCATTTGACAATTGAGTTAGTCAGTTGTTTCTATAATCTGATCTCCTTGCATTCTTCTCCCTCTAGTTGAGTACCGATACTCGTATCAGATCCTTTGTGGACCATCAAGTCCTTTGTTGGATTGTTATCCGACAGTGTCCTTCACATTTGATCACTTTATGAGTTCTTCCCCTGATACATAATGCCTTTGTTAAGTTGTATCCTCCGCTTGGCCAACCTTACTCTGCTTTCGGGCTTGTGTTATTTACTCTTGAAACTTGTGGTATATGCCTCTAAGAAGCCCTATGGGTTGAACATATGCCTTCTCTAAACCGTGTGAACCCGAAAGTTTTCACGAGTCATACACTTCTGGTACTTCACCAGATAAAATTTCAACACTGCATCTTCATCGGACGTGAGAAGTGAATGAAAGGTTATGCATTGGAGAAGTGGGAGTCGACCTTGAA
>NW_025279312.1:0-1235 GCF_018294505.1 Triticum aestivum
TGACTAATGCATGGGCCGGGGTATCTTAGTAGTTAATTAAGTAGGATCAAGTGCCCCGGCGTACTTGTGACTAATGCATGGCTTTTAGGGTGCCTCGGTGTCGATAAAAACCGAAATGATGAAAAGTTAGGCTTTTAGGGTGCCTTGGCGTCGAAAAACCCTCAATGATAAAAGCTTAGATTTTAGGATGCCTCGGTGTCGACAAACCCTAAATGATGAGACCATGATCTTGTTCCTTGACAATAACCAACTTTTTGACCAAACTTTGTTTCTATTTAGAGAGAAACATGGCCCACAACGATGAGGCCGGGGGTTCGGGCGACAAGGCATTCTGGGAGCTGTCCCAGGAGATGGAGGAACAACCTCACTTGTATGAGGCCGCCGCCTTCCCCACCGATCCTGAGACCACGGATGGTGCCGCCGAGGATGACCACACTGATGCCACCACTGATGGTGCCGCCGAGGATGCCACCACTGATGATGGCGGCGCACGCACAGATAGCAGCCAGCCGAAGAGGCAACGGAAGGACCGGCGCCCGATCGTGCTCCGCACCCTCAAGGAGGAAGTTACTGAAGTGGACTCCAACGGGAATCCAACGGCGCCCGAACGAATAGTCAAGGGGTACTCGCTTCAGCTCGGGTGCATTGTCCGGAGCACCGTCTCGATCAACACCGAGAACATGAGGCATCCTGACCGGGGGAATTTGCGCCACCTCCTCTTCACGAAGCTGCACGAACGATACGAGTTCCCCACTGAATTCGAAAACACAAGCCTCAAAGGGAATAAAGTGAACAATGCTTCCCTCACGAAGATGAGCAAGGCCCTGTCTACTTGGAAAAGCAATGTGAAGAGAATGATCGAGAAAGGTGAGAGTTATGAGAAGATCAAGGAGAAAAATCCTTCGATCACCGAAGATGACTACAACGACTTCAAGATCAATTGCTCGAGCACCGCAAGCTCCCAATCAAGTGAGTGGGGGAAACAAATGCGGGAGCTGAACATAGGGGAACACACACTCGGTCCCGGCGGTTACAGAGTGGCGGAGCCTATATGGGACAAGGAGGAGGCGGACCGTGCCGAGCAAGGCCTACCGCCCCTCTTCGATAAATACGGTGACAAGCAGACCAGGAACTTTGTCAGGGCCCGGTACAAGAAGGACCCGAAAACAAAGGAGCTTACCACGGATCCGAAGAACAGGCGGCTTGAGCTTGTTCTGGTAAGGAATACACCCCCG
>NW_025279313.1:0-1235 GCF_018294505.1 Triticum aestivum
GCAATCATCAAAACAACATGCTACAGGAACCAAGCGAACATAAACTTGATATGAACTTGAAGTATAGATTACATACTTCAAATATCATTAAGGTTTAGGTCCATAGGCATCAATATTAATCCAAAATGATAATGCAAAAAGCCACTTGATAACACAGATTATGACTGAAAACAGGGCATATGCATGAGCAGAGTTAAAATGATGACATGTTGGAGGCATGAAACAAAGATGCTACAACAACTATACATAGAAACCAAGCGCATGGAATCAAATTACACATAACAAAGAGCAAATAACATCCAGGCATCATATGCATATGGATCATAGATTAGTAGGAACCACCGAGACAAGTTTGAATAATGTAACAGTTTCAGCAAGTGTAAAACAACTACATTATCATAGCATGTTTGCAAGCTTGGAACAGAGTTCATATAAAGTCCAAAATTATCAACCATAGATTGTGGACAAAGTACTCATAGGATACTTCAATTCATGTAATTTGAGCATCATCAAAAGAGATATAGCTCACAACATGGCATCATGAAGTTAACAGAAAAACTGGAACATCACTTAGGCATGTTCATAGCAATGAAAACACATGCTACAGGACATACATATGTGATCAAATCACGTGTCATGATAGAGCATAACATTTCTATCAAAACATGTCAACTCAGCATCTCCAGATTATGCATGGAATTGATGGTAGCATCAAGCAAACATAGCAACATGATATAACAGATTCAGACTTGGCAAAACATTAACAGCAAGTAGCCCACTTCACAAGCTTGTTGCACTCACCACAGGGCATATATCAAAATAAATGGATTGTACCAATGCAAATATCGCATGATTATGCTCCTAAAACATGTTGACATGATGCTCAAAAGAAAATCACACAAAAAGATATAAAAACAAAAGGGCAAGTTATAGCAGTTTCGAGCAGTTTATATCATTTAGCACTTCTACAACAAAGATTACAGTAACTAGATGCACAAATGTATGGCATGACAAAGATGCATACATGCTGATGAAATCTCAGGGACTTAGCAGTTTCAGAAAGAAAACAGATGAGCGCATGATAAAATATGTCACCCGGGGCAAGGCATAGCGAGGCGACGCTCACCTAGGGCCTATTGGGCTGGCTCGGGGTTGAGGCTGAAAAACTGGGCGGTTGCGGCGGTTCGGGCAGGGCGGGTTAGACCGGGCCTGTTCAGCCGTACCGGCCGGTCCGG
>NW_025279314.1:0-1235 GCF_018294505.1 Triticum aestivum
AAACCAAAAGGATCCTGGAACCCTAAGAAGGTAAAGGATAAAGAAGGGAACGACGTGATGGATATGCCGTGTCACATCCACACGAAGAAAGACGAAGAGGGGAATATCATCTACCCGAAGCATACCACTCGCTAATGTCGACTCCTGATCCAGCAGTTTCAGGGAAAACAGTCTAAGGACAAGGAGAAGGAGTCGGACAAGGCCGCAGACAAGGAGGACAGTGAGGAAGGATATCCGCATATCAACTCCACTCTGATGATCTTTGCAGATGTGGAAAGCAAGAGTCGATTGAAAGTCATTAACCGAGAGGTGAACATGGTCGCCCCAGCAAAAGCAAATTATCTGAAATGGTCCCAAACACCCATCACATTCGACCAATCTGATCACCCGACTCATATTGCCACCCCTGGGAGGCAAGCTTTGGTGGTCGATCCAGTTGTCGAAGGCACTCGACTGACAAAAGTGTTGATGGACGGTGGTAGTGGGCTGAATTTGTTGTATGCAGACACGCTGAAAGGAATGGGCATTCCGATGTCCCGACTGAGCACCAGTAACATGAGCTTTCATGGAGTTATACCAGGGAAGAAAGCCGAATCACTCGGCCAAATAGCTCTGGACGTGGTGTTTGGTGATTCGAAACATTTTCGCAAAGAGAAGTTGACGTTTGAGGTCTTGGATTTTCAGAGTGCATATCATGCCATTTTGGGGAGACCAGCTTATGCACGGTTCATGGCTCGACCATGTTACGTGTACCTCAAATTGAAGATGCCCGGCCCCAAAGGAGTGATCACTGTCACCGGTGATCGGAAAAAGGCAGAAGAGTGCTTTCAGAAGGGCTCAAAGATTGCCGATTCCCAGGTGACAGCGGTCGAGTTCGAAGAGTACAAGCAAAACGCAGATCCGAGTGATTTGCTGCGATCCAAGAAACCCGCCACAGAATCTGCATTTCAGTCGTCCGGTGAGACAAAGCCTGTTCACATTCACCCGACCGACCCCGATGCAGCTCCGACCCACATCTCCACAACACTCGACCCGAAATAGGAAGAAGCGCTCATCCAGTTCCTCCGTGAGAACTGGGACATTTTTGCATGGAAGCCCGCTGACATGCCAGGTGTTCCCAGGGGACTGGCTGAGCATCGCCTAAGAGTCGACTCATCTGCAAAACCAGTCAAAGAGCATCTTCAGCGGTCCGCCGTCCAGAAGAGAAAAGCCATTGGTGAGGAAGTGGCTCGACT
>NW_025279315.1:0-1235 GCF_018294505.1 Triticum aestivum
AAACCAAATATTTTGAAGTCAAGTTGTGAAAGCATAGTATAGCGACGAGACAATGCATCAGCAATAACATTTTCTTTTCCCTTCTTGTGTTTAATGACATAAGGGAAAGTCTCAATGAATTCAACCCATTTAGCATGTCTACGATTCATTTTAGCTTGACTTTTAATATGTTTCAAAGATTCATGATCAGAATGTATAACAAATTCTTTGGGCCATAAATAATGTTGCCATGTTTCTAAAGTCCGAACAAGAGCATATAATTCTTTATCATAAGTAGAATAATTCAGACTAGGCCCACTCAATTTTTCAGAAAAGTATGCAACAGGTTTGCCATCTTGTAATAACACACCTCCTAATCCAATTCCACTAGCATCACATTCAAGCTCAAAAGTCTTATTAAAATCTGGAAGTTGGAGTAAAGGAGCATGTGTCAACTTATCTTTCAATACCGTGAAGGCTTCTTCCTGTGCGGTACCCCAAACAAAAGGCACATCTTTCTTTGTAAGCTCATTGAGAGGTGCAGCAATGGTGCTGAAATCTCTCACAAAACGCCTATAGAATCCAGCGAGGCCAAGAAAACTCCTCACTTGTGTGACCGTTTTGGGCTGCGGCCAACTCTCAATAGCTTCAATCTTGGCTTTATCAACTTCAATTCCCTGTGGAGTAACAACATAGCCAAGAAAAGATACTCGGTCGGTGCAAAAGGTGCACTTCCCAAGGTTACCAAACAAACGTGCATCACGTAGAGCAATAAAAACAGCACGTAAATGTTCCAAATGTTCTTCCAAGATCTGCTATAAATCAATATGTCATCAAAGTAAACTACCACAAATCGTCCAATGAAAGCACGTAAAACTTCGTTCATTAATCTCATGAAAGTACTAGGTGCATTAGTTAACCCAAAAGGCATGACTAACCACTCATATAATCCAAACTTAGTTTTAAATGCTGTTTTCCATTCATCTCCCAATTTCATACGAATTTGATGGTAGCCACTACGCAAATCAACTTTGGAGAATATTGTAGAGCCACTCAATTCATCAAGCATATCATCTAGCCTAGGAATAGGATGACGATAACGAATAGTAATATTATTAATGCCTCTACAATCAACACACATACGTGATGTACCATCCTTTTTCGGCACTAGAATAATAGGAACAGCACAAGGACTAAGGGATTCGCGTATATAACCTTTGTCGAGAAGCTCTTGTACTTGACGCATAATCTCCTTC
>NW_025279316.1:0-1235 GCF_018294505.1 Triticum aestivum
AAATCCAGCTAGTCATGTATATCATGGTGCTAATATTGTTACTGATCGATGTTGTGAGGAACTGATTCTGATAATATGCACACAAAAAAAAAGTCTTGAGAGGACAGGAAATGCAGTGGCACACGAACTTGAAGTATCTCTACTCTTAATGGAGCAACTGGTAGTCTCGCTTCCAGATTTTTTTTCGTCCGGTTTTTTTTCGTCCCACCTCCCATCACCCATTCCCACGCTGGTTTTCTTATCCATCGGTTTATTTTATGTACACTCTTTTATTATATACCAACACTTCCCTGACGTATAAAAATTCATAGATCTAACTTTCCTAACTTATCCAAATCAATCGATCCCTCTAATTAGTGCAATTTGTTTTAGGAAACAAATAACAGATTTTGAGAAAACAAATAACTGGTTTTAATTAACTTTCCTAACCGATCCAGATCAATCGGTCCCTCTCTTTTATTACAAACCAATATTTTCCAAACGTATAAGAAATTACGGATCTAACTTCCCTAAATTATACAAGTCAATCGATACCTCTGGATAGTGCAATTTGTTTAAGAAAAAATTCTGATTTTTGGAACAAAGGAAATCACTAGCCCCGCCGATATTTTCGGAACGAAAGAGGTCGCCAACCCTGCAGATTTTTTCAACGATATATCCATGAATCCATCTCCCATCCGCATGCATCCGCGCCCAAGCGATGAGGACCGCCCCGGCTTGCCCCCTTGCCCGACGACTGTCAGATCAAGGTCGCCGAAGCCGGATTCATGCAGATCGAGGTCGTCATCGCATGGGTCACTGATGGCCGCCACGTGTGGGATGCGGACGGCCCTCCTTTGCGAGCCGCCTGATCCAGCTCTCCACCTCAGGACGACGCAGTGCCTCCCAGGCAAGGCCGCGACGGCCTCCTCCTCACGCGGTCTCTGTCCTGCTCCTCAGCCCGTCACTGTCACCTCCCCTCCTCCGTGCGCTGCCTGCCTGTGCCCAACGTCGGAGGACGACGTCCACCATTTAGCGGATCCCAGCGGCAGGGTCCAACACAGCGGTCGTCTCCAACGAGCGGTGGTCGACGCCGACGAGCAGGGCCCATTGGTCGCCAACCCTTGTCCTACTGCTATCTTCCCCGTCCAGAGAATCCAGAGAAACACGGTGCCTTCTTCCTCCTTATGTGGATGTGATGCAATTTAGTGAACTTCGTAAATACTGGAGCTTCAGAGGACGTTCTCCTTTTCTCC
>NW_025279317.1:0-1235 GCF_018294505.1 Triticum aestivum
TTCTCCTCCATTTTACAGCTGAAGAACTTGTCGGAGACATCATATCTCTCGACCCGGGCATGAGCTTGAAAAACCAGTTTCAGCTCCTCAAACATCTCATATGCTCCATGTTTCTCAAAACGCTTTTGGAGACCCGGCTCTAAGCTGTAAAGCATGCCGCACTGAACGAGGGAGTAATCATCAGCACGCTGCTGCCAAGCGTTCATAACGTCTTGGTTCTCAGGGATTGGTGCTTCACCTAGCGGTGCTTCTAAGACATAATCTTTCTTGGCTACTATGAGGATGATCCTCAGGTTCCGGACCCAGTCCGTATAGTTGCTGCCATCATCTTTCAGCTTGGTTTTCTCTAGGAACGCGTTGAAATTGAGGACAACGTTGGCCATTTGATCTACAAGACATAGTGTAAAGATTTTAGACTAAGTTCATGATAATTAAGTTCATCTAATCAAATTTTTAATGAACTCCCACTCAGATAGACATCCCTCTAGTCATCTAAGTGAAACATGATCCGAATTCAACTAGGCCGTGTCCGATCATCACGTGAGACGGACTAGTCAAGATCGGTCAACATCTCCATGTTGATCGTATCTTCTATACGACTCATGCTCGACCTTTCGGTCCTCCGTGTTCCGAGGCCATGTCTGTACATGCTAGGCTCGTCAAGTCAACCTAAGTGTATTGCGTGTGTTCCGAGGCCATGTCTGTACATGCTAGGCTCGTCAACACCCATCGTATTCGAACGTTAGAATCTATCACACCCGATCATCACGTGGTGCTTCGAAACAACGAACCTTCGCAACGGTGCACAGTTAGGGTGAACACTTTCTTGAAATTATTATAAGGGATCATCTTACTTACTACCGTCGTTCTAAGCAAATAAGATGCAAAAACATGATAAACATCACATGCAATCAAATAGTGACATGATATGGCCAATATCATCATGCTCCTTTGATCTCCATCTTCGGGGCACCATGATCATCTTCGTCACCGGCATGACACCATGATCTCCATCATCATGATCTCCATCATTGTGTCTTCATGAAGTCGTCACGCCAACGATTACTTCTACTTGTATGGCTAACGCGTTTAGCAACAAAGTAAAGTAAATTACATGGCGTTATTCAATGACACGCAGGTCATGCAAAATAATAAAGACAACTCCTATGGCTCCTGCCGGTTGTCATACTCATCGACATGCAAGTCGTGATTCCTATTACAAGAATATGATCAAT
>NW_025279318.1:0-1235 GCF_018294505.1 Triticum aestivum
CTGTACCTAGTGTTCCTTGGGAGGATATATCTATGGACTTTGTTTTAGGTTTACCTCGAACAAAGAAGGGGAGGGATAGCATATTTGTTGTCGTGGATAGATTCTCGAAAATGGCACACTTTATACCATGTCATAAAAGCGATGATGCTGTTAATGTTGCTGATTTGTTCTTTCGTGAAATTATTCGCTTGCATGGTGTGCCAAATACTATTGTTTCAGATCGTGATACTAAATTTCTTAGCCACTTTTGGAGATGTTTATGGGCTAAGTTGGGGACTAAACTGCTTTTTAGTACTACTTGTCACCCCCAAACTGATGGACAAACTGAAGTAGTCAATAGAACGTTGTCTACTATGCTTAGGGCTGTTTTGAAGAATAATAAGAAAATGTGGGAGGAATGCTTGCCTCATATTGAATTTGCTTATAATCATTCATTGCATTCTACTACTAAAATGTGCCCTTTTGAAGTTGTGTATGGTTTTCTACCTCGTGCACCTATTGATTTGTTGCCTCTTCCATCTTCGGAGAAGGTTAATTTTGATGCTAAACAACGTGCTGAATTGATTTTAAAAATGCATGAGTTAACTAAGGAAAACATTGAGCGTATGAATGCTAAATATAAACTTGCTGGAGATAAGGGTAGAAAACATGTTGTGTTTGCACCTGGAGATCTTGTTTGGTTACATTTGCGTAAGGATAGATTTCCTGATTTGCGCAAATCAAAGCTAATGCCACGTGGTGATGGTCCCTTTAAGGTGTTAGAGAAAAGAAATGATAATGCATATAAACTTGAGCTGCCTGCAGATTTTGGGGTTAGTCCCACTTTTAACATTGCAGATTTGAAGCCTTATTTGGGTGAGGAAGATGAACTTCCGTCGAGGACGACTTCATTTCAAGAAGGGGAGGATGATGAGGACATCAATACAATTGTTACACCCACAGCCCCTGCTGCTATACATACTGGACCAATTACTAGAGCTCGTGCACGCCAACTAAATTACCAGGTACTTTCGTTTCTTGGTAATGATTCTAATGTTCATGAGAATATGATGCTGCCTAAATTGGATACATTTGTTTTGCTTACAAATGAAGGGCCTAGCTTGGAGAAGGATGAACATTGGAGCAAGAACAAGCATGGAGATGATGGCATGCGCAAGGGAACAAGAACGGAGTTACAAGTGATGATTTCAGGACTTTGAAGCCACCATAATGGGTGCATGAAGCCTTGGACGAAA
>NW_025279319.1:0-1235 GCF_018294505.1 Triticum aestivum
CCAGAGGGCAAGGGCTTTGTGGATGGCGACATCGGGGGTACGATCGTCCTGCGGTTTGATGACATCTTTGCTATGTTTAACCTTCATCCGCTGCACTACACCTTCGTTCGGCTATTTTCGCTGAGTATGGAGATGCGGATCATTCGCGACAAGACCCCGGACATCGTGATAGTCGACCCCTTCTACATGCGTGCCAAGATCTTGGGCAGCGCTGGGGACCGGCAAGTCGCGAGTTCTTACCTCGAAGGCGTCATTCTGGCAAACCAAGATAAGGATAACTTCCTCGTGCCTTACTTTCCCGAGTAAGTCCTCCCCTCAACCGGCCCGTAACATATGAATTCTTACTTTTCGATCGTTTTTCTTTTAACATTCCGTGTTTTCTGTAGTGACACACGTTGCACGCTCATCCTCCTAAGCCCCAAATATTCCATGGCCACGTATTTCGACCCGGACCGTCAGTCGAACGTAGACTACACAAATGTCAAGAAGGTTCTTGATGATGTTCTCCCCGGCTACGCCCAATCTGGAGGCACCTTCACCAGGCCTATTCGTAAGTACGGCAAGCACGTGTTCTCCCACAATACGACGTTCTGCTGCGTCAAGCAGCCGCCTGGCGGTCAGAAGGGTGCCTACTACGCCATCCATCACATGCGGGCGATCGTACGAGACCATCATCAACTTCTGCTACCGAGTAAACTCCAAGATTGGGCCGCGAGCGTGTCGGCAATCCAGGACGCGGACCTCCGACAAGAATTCTTTCGCATGCAGTCGGAGGTTGCGGAAATCATCCATCAAGATGTCCTTCGTACCTCGGGGCAGTTCTACCTCAGAAATCAACCGTCCAACAGTGACATCGACACAATGCTACAAATGCAGGATGACAACGCCCGTTCTTTCATGACTCCCACGATAGACGGCGGCTTCATCCACGCTCCGGTCCCTTGAGTCGAGTTGTCTAGTTCTGAAACATCGATTGGCTCATGTTGTAATTAAACTTTAATGAACTTGTAGTATGTCTCTTTGGTTTCGAGAGTCGTTCAACTTAGATGTAATCGATGCTATTAATGTCTTGCTTTTCTCTTCCGATCGTTCTGTTGCATAATTATATATTGCTTATGTATTGTCTGTGAATTGGTACTAACGTTTCGTTTGGCTAGTGCATAGCGATGCCGACGTATGTCGTGTACAAGGGTAAGGTTCCCGGAGTCTACGATGACTGGGAGGAGTGTCGGAGA
>NW_025279320.1:0-1235 GCF_018294505.1 Triticum aestivum
AATGGAAGAGAATATGGGCTTTACCTCTCCCAAATAAGGTCCTCCACTTCATTTGGCGTATGGCAACATATAGTCTACCACTGCGAATGAAGTTGAAAAATAGGGGAATGGATATTGACACTAGGTGCCCAGTGTGCTTCAGATATGATGAGGATGGTTGTCATTGTTTCCTCAAATGCAAAAAGGTGAAACAATTGTGGCGCGCATCACATATGGAAGATATTAGAAGCAAGTTAGTGCTATGCAATGATCCTCTCAGCTTGTTTGAGGAGGTATTTCATCTGTCAGAGGAAGAGAGCATAAAGGTGTGTGCCCTGTTCGGGCTATGGTGGCATGAAAGAAATAAAGCTAACATGGGCGACACGATGAAAACCATTGATGAAATTGTTGCCTCTATTTACTATCATGTCAATAATTTCAGGAATCTCAAGATACGAAGGAGTGCCCAGAAACAAACCGCCACACCAAAATGGTCTCCTCCGCCAAGTACATTCCTTAAAATAAATTCTGATGGTGTGTTTCATGAAGCATCAAACTCTAAAGGTTGGGTTTTTACTCTGAGAAATGATGAAGCCACACTTTTGGCTGCAGGAGCAGGAAACCTGGAACTTGTATCCAGTCCACTCCACGCTGAAGCTTTAGCCATGCTATATGCAATCCATGCCACGGCAAGGATGGGAGGTAACCAAGTCATCTTTGAAACTGATTCCATGGTGCTGAAACAGGCGGCAACAAGCGAAGAGTATGATAAATCTACTTTAGGATCATTGTTCCAGGAGATAAAATTTCAGTTGAATGTTGCTTTTGATGTTGCTAAACTGAATGTATGTCTTAGAATCTGTAACAATGCAGCACACTCTTTAGCAGCGTATGGTCATGGTTTAGGGAGTGGCAGATGTGAGACCTAGTTGGGCCACTTCCCTGAGTTTGTACAAAACTCTGTAACTAGCGACTTAGCCAGATTGTCTTTGTAATGGAAACAAGAGTGTACCGTTTCAAAAAAAAAGCACGCAAAGGGGGGCAAGGAGGCCAGACAGGCAAGCCCGGGGGCATGGGCCACCGACGACAGACTAGTAACATCATGGTGCGTAGTAATTCTCTTTGACCAAATAATAATGTAATGTACAAAGTAATGCAATCCGATCCTACGAATCAAATGACCTGTATTAGGAAAAAGATCTAAGGATTCTAATTCCTCAAAATTTCTATTAAAAATCTTTTAATCAAAGAAGCCC
>NW_025279321.1:0-1235 GCF_018294505.1 Triticum aestivum
GTAACGTGGGGTAGGGCCAAGTCGTTCGGCCCGGACTGCCCATGGCTAGGACTACCCCCACCATTGAAGGAAATATGCCCTAGAGGCAATAATAAAGTTATTGTTTATTTCCTCATATCATGATAAATGTTTATTATTCATGCTAGAATTGTATTAACCGGAAACATAATACATGTGTGAATACATAGACAAACTAAATGTCACTAGTATGCCTCTACTTGACTAGCTCATTAATCAAAGATGGTTGTGTTTCCTAACCATAGACAGGTGTTGTCATTTGATTAACAGGATCACATCATTAGAAGAATGATGTGATTGACTTGACCCATTCCGTTAGCTTAGCAGTTGATCGTTTAGTATGTTGCTATTTCTTTCTTCATGACTTATACAAAGTTCCTACAACTATGAGATTATGCAACTCCCGTTTACCGGAGGAACATTTTGTGTGCTGCCAAACGTCACAACTAACTGGGTGATTATAAAGGAGCTCTACAGGTGTCTCCAAAGGTACATGTTGAGTTGGCGTATTTTGAGATTAGGTTTTGTCACTCCGATTGTCGGAGAGGTATCTCTGGGCCCTCTCGGTAATGCACATCACTATAAGCCTTGCAAGCAATGTAGCTAATGAGTTAGTTACGGAATGATGTATTACGTAACGAGTAAAGAGACTTGCCGGTAACGAGATTGAACTAGGTATTGGATACCGACGATCGAATCTCGGGTAAGTAACATACCGATGACAAAGGGAACAACGTATGTTGTTATGCGGTTTGACCGATAAAGATCTTCGTAGAATATGTAGGAGCCAATATGAGCATCCAGGTTCCGCTATTGGTTATTGACCGGAAACAGTTCTAGGTCATGTCTACATAGTTCTCGAACCAGTAGGGTCCGCACGCTTAACGTTACGATGACAGTTATATTATGAGTTTATAGTGTTTGATGTACCAAAGGTTGTTCGGAGTCCCGGATGTGATCACGGACATGACGAGGAGTCTCGAAATGGTCGAGATATAAAGATTGATATATTGGAAGCCTATATTTGGATATCGGAATCGTTCCGGGTGAAATCGGGATTTTACCGGAGTATCGGGGGGTTACCGGAATCCCCCCGGGGGATAATGGGCCTACATGGGCCCTAAGGGAGAAGAGGAGGGCCGGCTAGGGCAGGTCGCGCGCCCCCTCCCCCTAGTCCGAATAGGACAAGGAAGGGGGGCGGCGCCCCCCTTTCCTCT
>NW_025279322.1:0-1235 GCF_018294505.1 Triticum aestivum
TGCTCTATATGTGGGAATACGAAGTCTTACTCTGACCGGAAAATCCTTCACACCCACCTGCTTTACAAGGGTTTCATGCCACACTATAATGTTTGGATGAGGCACGGAGAAATAGGGGTTATGATGGAAGACGGCGAAGAAGAAGAGTACGATGACAACTATGTGCCCCCTGAATACGGTGATGCTACTGAAGATCAAGAGGAACCAGACAATGTGCACGATGATGCTGCAACGGGCAAAGCTGCTGAAGATCAAGAGGAACCAGATGATGTGCCCGATGATGATGATCTCCGCCGGGTCATTGTCGATGCAAGGACGCAATGCGAAAGTCAAAATGAGAAGCTGAAGTTCGATCGCATGTTAGAGAACCACAAAAAAGGGTTGTACCCCAATTGTGAAGATGGCAACACAAAGCTCGGTACCATACTGGAATTGCTGCAGTGGAAGGCAGAGAATGCTGTCCCTGACAAAGGATTTGAGAAGCTACTGAAAATATTGAAGAAGAAGCTTCCAAAGAATAACGAATTGCCCGATAGTGTACATACGCAGCAAAGAAGGTCGTATGCCCTCTAGGATTGGAGGTGCAGAAGATACATGCATGCCCTAATGACTGCATCCTCTACCGCGGTGCGTACAAGGATCTGAACGCATGCCCGGTATGCGGTGCATTACGGTATAAGATCAGACGAGATGACCGTGGTGATGTTGACGGCGAGCCCCCCAGGAAGAGGGTTCCTGCGAAGGTGATGTGGTATGCTCCTATAATACCACGGTTGAAATGTCTGTTCAGAAACGAAGAGCATGCCAAGTTGATGCGATGGCACAGTGAGGACCGTAAGAAAGATGGGAAGTTGAGAGCACCCGCTGACGGGTCATAGTGGAGAAAAATCGAGAGAAAGTACTGGGATGAGTTTGCAAGTGACCCAAGGAACGTATGATTTGCTTTAAGCGCGGATGACATTAATCCTTTCGGGGAGCAGAGCAGCAATCACAACACCTAGCCCGTGACTCTATGTATGTATAACCTTCCTTCTTGGATGTGCATGAAGCGGAAGTTCGTTATGATGCCATTTCTCATCCAAGGCCCTAAGCAACCCGGCAACGACATTGATGTGTACCTAAGGCCATTAGTTGAAGAACTTTTACAGCTGTGGAATGGAAACGGTGTACGTACATGGGATGAGCACAAACAGGAGGAATTTGACCTAAAGGCGTTGCTGTTCGTGATAATCAAC
>NW_025279323.1:0-1235 GCF_018294505.1 Triticum aestivum
GCGGGCAGTCGACTATGGTCTGAGAAACAACTTTTTTTTCACTCATGCTGGGCAGACCATGCCGAGTGTTGAATCAAACCAGTGGGGGCACGCTGAGTGCACCCACTGGGTGGAGTCCCTAAGACTGCCGTTGAATGTTTGATTCAATGGTAGTCTTAGAGTAACTTTCACTGTGATGCTCTTTTGTTTCTGTCGACTGATATATCTTAGATGCTGACTCCAGAAATCTTGTGATCTTGGGGCTCAGCTTTCCACACTGAACAAGTAGCAAATCAGCCTCAATCTTGATCTGGAGCTGGCCCAGAAAAACCTCAAGACCGCTCGTGAAGAAGTAACTACCATGGGAGGTAACCAATCGTCCACTGTCCATCTTACGACTTGCACTTTTCCGTGTGTTTTTTAGTCACTTTGAACCGAGTGAGTTCACTCGAACAGATGTGCGTAGTGAAAACCGTCAACTTCAAGCTCGTCTGAAGAATGTTGTTTCTTTAGAGAAAATGAAGCAGGCTCTGGAGAAGAAGGATCTGGATCTTGCTGCTGCCCAGAAGGAGGCGCGAGAGAAAACGGCGCTTGCTGACAAGAAGCTGGCTTCAGTCGGTAAGTTAGAAGAAGAGAATTCTAAACTCAAGATCGCTGTCTCTGATGCCAACCGGGAAGTTGAGCAGCTGAAGAAAGACAAGAACAAGCCTACTGACGAGATCGGAAACCTCAAGGCCAAGAAGGGCGAATTAGAATCTTATCTGGGCCAGCTTGCCACAAAACTGGTCTTAAAGCTTGAAGGTATTGTTGTTCGATTGACTTGTTGTTGTCGACTGATAAGCTTTACCATGCTGACGATTTACTATTCACTCGACTGCGCAGAACTGTGCCAGGACTTTGAAGAAGAAACTGGGCGGGTCGAGACAGATCTTGATCCCTTACACTGCTCAGTCAAAGATGACATCGCGATGAATGTGCTGCGGCTGGAATCTCGCATGGACAGCGCTGTTGCTTATCTTGCTCGTCTGAAGGCTGCAAATACCTGACCGAGTGCAAGAATGGAAGAAGTCGTCTGCTTGCTGCGGCGCTGATGTCGCGCTGTCATTGGTTCGAGTGCACTGCAAGGATGTCAGAGAAGACAAGCTGGCGGAGCTCAAGGTTGCTAACACCAAAAGGCACACTTTTCAGTCCTTCATGGATACTTTCCTTGACGCCGCCACTCGCATCGCAGATAGCATAGACCTTGACAGTTTCTG
>NW_025279324.1:0-1235 GCF_018294505.1 Triticum aestivum
GTGATTCTCATCAATACAGTTTTGGGTAATCCAACCATGCTGTTCGCACGACCCCTTGGGAATGGGCGAATTTTAAGGCTTATGAGGGGGGAGGCACTTGATATTCATAGCTTATATAAACGGACAAAATTCTATCCCTCTCCCCCACACCTTCCTCCCTTCCTTCCTCTCCGTCCTCAAGCTCCAGCGCCCCAGCTCCAATTTTTCCCTTTCACCCCAACTTCTCCAGCTATGGCTGGATCCGGTTCCCAGGGCAAGTGGATGGCCTCCTCCGTAACGGAGAAGGTCATCAACGATCTACGGGAAGCGAGATACTTGACAGCGGAGATCACACACGGGCTTCCTACCCCGGGGCAGGTCATCCCTATCCCAAAGCCCAGCGAAAGGGTGGTATTCATCCCCCACTTCCTCCGAGGACTTGGGTTTGCCCTCCATCCCTTTGTCCGAGGTCTCATGTTTTACTACGGGCTAGATTTCCACGATCTGGCCCCGAATTCCTTCCTCCACATCTCGGTGTTCATCGTCGTGTGTGAGGCATTCCTTGATGTCCCCCCACACTTCAGCCTGTGGCTCAAGGTTTTCAACATGAAGCCGAAGGTGGTTGACGGTCAACACGCCGAGTGCGGTGGCGCCATGGTGAGCAAGCTCCGCCATGTTACCTCGCCCAAAGGGACATTTGTGGACACTATCAAGGTATGGCAGCAGGAGTGGTTCTGCATCACCAAACCCCGCGGAATCAAGTGGGCGGCCGCTCCTACTTTCAGATCCGGACCTCCGCTGCGGCTTGCATCTTGGACCAACAAGGGTCTAGACTGGGGATCCTCTGACGAGGTGTTGATGCTGCAAAAGCGCATCAAGAGTATGATAGAAAAGGACATCACCCTTGCTGATGTGGTCCAGGTGATGCTTATGCACCGAGCTCTTCCCTGCCAACGACAGCCTCTCAACATGTGGGGAAGGGCCACGAACCCTGCAGCGATTCTTTGGCACGACGCACAAAGGGATCTGGAAGCTACTCTTCAAGAGCCAAAGGACGTGGCCAAGGACGTCTGACGTCACCGGCCTGAACTGCAACAATCTGGCCTCCCCAGTAAGTAATAAATTTCCGAACATTACCTAGTTCATCAATCTTAGGGAGGGGACTGAAAATTTCGCCCCCTGAACAGGGCTGGATAAAGAAGGCGGAGCAAATCAGATG
The DNA here is from genome assembly GCF_018294505.1 of Triticum aestivum. Lineage (NCBI taxonomy): Eukaryota > Viridiplantae > Streptophyta > Magnoliopsida > Poales > Poaceae > Triticum > Triticum aestivum. Next base: position 1,199 of record NW_025279324.1, read on the forward strand.
TCCGGCTCCACTCCCCAAAGACCCAGCTGAACCTCTA
>NW_025279325.1:0-1235 GCF_018294505.1 Triticum aestivum
TGCTGTGACTTGTAGGTAAGGTAAGGGAGGCCCAGCAGAAGAAAGACCTTGAGCTAGCTGAGAAGATCAAGCTTGCCGACGAGAAGTTAGCTTCAGTCACCAAGCTTGAACAAGACAATGCCAATCTGAAAGCTGCTCTTGGGATTGCCAACAAGGAGGTCAGTCGACTGAAAACTGATAAAGCTGCCCTGACCGACCAAGTCAGCAAATTGACTGGGAAGAAAACTGATCTGGAGGCCTTCCTGAGTGGACTTGCCAAGAAGCTGTTTCTTATGCTTGAAGGTAAACCTCTATGCTTGGCAGACATTTCCAATTGTGATTTTTCCATTCGACCATCTCCTTGACTTAGTGATCACCCTTGCAGAATTTTGTCAAAACTTTGAAGAAGAAACTAGCCGGCTGGAGCCAAACCTCGACCCCGTCAATTCTCCGGTGAACGACGAAGTTGCCATGGAAGTTTTCCGACTGGAGTCCCGTGTTGCAGCTGTCGTGGACTATCTCGCAAAGCTGAAGGCCGCCACATCGCGCATCGACTCGACGCTCTGGCCTGAGGAGACACTTCAGAATGACCTTGAGTCGCTGATGGCCCGCTTGAACACGATCCCTGTCGAGTGCAGGAGTGGAAGAAGTCCTCGGCTCGGTGTGGTGCAGATGTCGCTCTGTGTCTGGCCCGAGTCCACTGCAAAGATGCGCGAGAGGAGAAGCTGGCGGCCCTTCGGGTGGCCAATACCAAGAAGCACGACTTCAGGTCCTTTATGGAGACTTTCCTTGCAGCTGCCACTCGGATCGCCGACGGAATTGACCTTGATGAATTTGTTGCACCTTCCAGCCCTCCACAGGAGGGGTAAAAAACTTCTTCTGGCTCGACGCTTTAAATTTGCCTCGGTATGCCGAGTGGAATTGTAACCGACAAACCTTAACGGACTTGACGCCTGAGCACTTTCGGTTCCTTTAGATATCGATTCAAACTTGAATTTGGCGCTTGAATATGATTGCCTTCGGCTCAAAATGTCTTTTGCAGGTTCAAAGCAAGGCGCCTTTACTGCAATCGACTTATTCTTTAGTCCACTTAGGCGAGCACTGGGCTGCGGCTAAGCCCCCGAGTGAGAAGTTTTACTCTTCACTCGGTAGGATTTCGATAACTTAGGCGAGTGCTTGGACTGCAGCTAAGCCCCCGAGTGAGAGGGTTGCTCTTCACTCGGTAGGATTTTTATAACTTAGGCGAGCACATGGCG
>NW_025279326.1:0-1235 GCF_018294505.1 Triticum aestivum
ATGGTTTAGTTGATTTGGATCACGTGATCACTTAGAAGATTAGAGGGATATCTATCTAAGTGGGAGTTCTTAAGTAATATGATTAATTGAACTTAAATTTATCATGAACTTAGTCCTGGTAGTATTTTGCAAATTATGTTGTAGATCGATAGCTCGCATTGTTGCTTCCCTGTGTTTATTTTGATATGTTCCTAGAGAAAATTGTGTTGAAAAATGTTAGTAGCAATGATGCGGATTTGATCCGCGATCTGAGGTTTATCCTCATTGCTGCACAGAAGAATTATGTCCTTAATGCACCGCTAGGTGACAGACCTATTGCAGGAGCAAATGCAAACGTTATGAACGTTTGGCTAGCTCAATATGATGACTACTGGATAGTTATGTGCACCATGCTTTATGGCTTAGAATCGGGACTTCAAAGATGTTTTGAACATCATGGACCATATGAGATGTTCCAGTATTTGAAGTTAGTATTTCAAGCAAATACCCGAGTTGAGAGATATGAAATCTCCAACAAGTTCTATAGCTAAAAGATGGAGGAGAATCGCTCAACTAGTGAGCATGTGCTCAGATTGTCTGAGTACTTCAATCGCTTGAATCAAGTGGGAGTTAATCTTCTAGATAAGATAGTGATTGACAGAATTCTCTAGTCACCATCACTATGTTACTGAACTTCGTGATGAACTATAGTATGCAAGGGATGACGAAAATGATTCCTGAGCTCTTCGTGATATTGAAATCGACGAAGGTAAAAATCAAGAAAGAGCATCAAGTGTTGATGATTGACAAGACCACTAGTTTCAAGAAAAGGGCAGAGGGAAGAAGGGGAACTTCAAGAAGAACAGCAAGCAAGTTGCTGCTCAAAGTGAAGAAGCCCAAGTCTGGTCCTAAGCCTGAGACTAAGTGTTTCTACTGCAAAGGGACTGGTCACTGGAAGCGGAACTACCCCAAGTGATTGGCAGATAATAAGGATGGCAAAGTGAACATAAGTATATTTGATATACATGTTATTGATGTGTACTTTACTAGTGTTTATAGCAACCCCTCAGTATTTGATACTAGTTCAGTTGCTAAGATTAGTAAACTCGAAACGGGAGTTGCAGAATAAACAAAGACTAGTTGAAGGGGAAGTGACGATGAGTGTTGGAAGTAGTTCCAAGATTGATATGATCATCGCACACTCCCTATACTTTCGGGATTAGTGTTGAAACTAAATAAGTGTTATTTGGTGTTGG
>NW_025279327.1:0-1235 GCF_018294505.1 Triticum aestivum
TATAGGTAGTAAACTTATTGAAAGTCAGCAAACGCAGCATTGGTCACTTGAGCAATTCATGAAAGAATATTAAAGGAAGAGAGATTTCACATATAAATATACTATCTTGGACATATTTTGTAACTGTGAGCACTCATTAAAATATGACATGCTAAAAGGTTGATGTTGGACAAGGAAGACAACTTAATGGGTATGTTTTCCCTCTCATGCTAGCCAAATTTTTTGCATCAAGTAGAGATACTACTTGTGCTTCCAAACATCCCTTAAACCAGTTTTGCCATGAGAGTCCACCATACCTACCTATGGATTGAATAAGATCCTTCAAGTAAGTTGTCATCGTGCATGCAATAGAAATTGCTTCTTAAATATGTATGATCTATTAGTGCGAAGAAAATAAGCTTTATACGAACTTGTGATAGGGAAGAAATAAAAGCGACAGACTGCATAATAAAGGTCTTTATCACAAGCGGCAATATAAAGTGACGTTCTTTTGCATTAAGATTTTGTGCATCCAACCATAAAAGCCCATGACAACCTATGCTTCCCTCTGCGAAGGGCCTATCTTTTACTTTTATCTTCTACCCTTATACAAGAGTCATGGTGATCATCACCTTTCCTTTTTACACTTTTTCCTTTGGCAAGCACTTTGTGTTGGAACGCTGATATACATATATATATATATATATATATATATATATATATATATATATATATATATATATATCCACTTGGATGTAGGTTTTCATAAATTATTATTGTTGACATTACCCTTGAGGTAAAAGGTTGGGAGGCGAAACTATAAGCCCCTATCTTTCTCTATGTCCGACTGAAACTTTGAAACCATAAATATCACATGAGTGTTAGCAATTGTGAAAGATTAAATGATAGTTGAGTGTGTGGAGTTTGCTAAACCAAAGCTCTTACATAGACCCTTCCCAAAAATAAGATGAATTGCAATTGTTTGATGACTAAGAGCATGGTTTGTTAGTTTTGAAGAAAGTTTATGATCTATACTTTAACTTGTTAATAGCTTGTTACTTGATCATGAAAAGTTTCATGAGTTGATCTACTATTATGATATATAATGATGCTTGAAAAAGTGATTGAAACTATCATTGATCAAACTTAAGCGCTTGCTAACATTCACACTTCATAAATTATTTCTTTTATCATTTACCTACTCGAGGATGAGCAAGAATTAAGCTTGGGGATGATGATACGTCTCTGTTTTGATG
>NW_025279328.1:0-1235 GCF_018294505.1 Triticum aestivum
GACTGCATGGTAGGAATTGATGCCGCATGACTATGCTTTTCACCCAGTAGTTCATTGAGGTAGGTCTGAACCATATGACATTGTCGCCATCGTTTTACATTATGTTGCTTCGCTAAGTAGACGTGGATTGGGGAGTGAATATTGTAAAGTATGAGTAACAATGTAGTAAGTAGGACCTAAGATAATTAATGAACTACCTGGGCGGAAACTTGATGGAATGGTGGCGAAGTACAGTGGGGCACGCATGGGAAATCCATGGTGGTGCACCACTAGTGGACCGTCCGCTCAGGCTCAAAGAGATCAATCGTATTCCCATGTCTAGAAGCTTACGTGTGCAGCCACAAGCCAATATGGGCTCTGGCTTAGTTGAGTAGTTAGTGTGACCCCTTCCGGGATGGGCTAGCAGATGTAGAAGGATGTAGGTGTACCGGCCTATCCGTGGGTTAAGGGGGAGCATTTTCGAAAGACTATGCCTCGATCTTCCGATCATGGAGGTGGTCGAGTCTTGTGGGGAAAAGTGCGCAACCTCTGCAGAGTGTCAACCTAATCGATTAGCCGTGTCCCCGGTTACGGACATCTTGAGCTTCTAGTAGTGAAAATGCTGGGAGATCTCCTCACCTTTAATTAAACAGTTGGGATTTAAATGAAACTTGGGAACGGATGGAGTTGGGTTTGCCAACTCATCCTATGCAAATGTGTAGTAGTAGAATAACATCTTTTCTAATAGGGAAAAACTAGCTTTATGAAAAAAATTAAACTTAGAGCTTTCCACCAGCCAAATTGCATGTACAAGTAGGTTCATTACACTTATGATGTGACTTGCCAGTACATTCAATGTACTGACCTATATGGCTGCAACTTATCACGTTGTAGATATATCCGACGAGGATTAAGGTGCGATAGGTCGATGTTCTACACTCAACCTTGCTCGTGGAGTTGGACTCATTTACTACTTTGCTTCCGCAGTATTTGTTTATTGGCTCTATGCCCTATTTGGTAATAAATGTATTGCTCCTGGACTATCGATGTAATAAAGAGATGTGTGTTATTTCTGTTATTTCATCGAGTACTGTGTGTGCTAGCAAGTCGATCCAGGGACTAGCACGGTAAGCACAGAGACTTCGACTCTTACCGAGTCGGGTCGCTACAAGATGGTATCAGAGCACACGTTGACTGTAGGACGCGACCCCTAGAAAATGGAAAAGCCATAGGATAAAACTTTATTTTTCACTTTC
>NW_025279329.1:0-1235 GCF_018294505.1 Triticum aestivum
CGGAAGTTTCTAGCATGAAAGATCTTATGATCCCTTTGAGCCTGGGTGGCGGTCCAAAATAAAACAGGCAAGTCCTGGATTACCCAGGTGCCTAGACAGGCAATCCTAGAATAACCAGGTGCCTCAATCCACCCAGATGTGTGTTTAAGTTGCCACCTTAAGTAAACCATTAATTAACAATCTCACATCTGTCATGGATACTCTCAAAACCCAATCCACGTCTACTAGCATAGCATGGCATAATAAGCAAACGTAGAAGTAACTCCCAAGGTTTCATAAGTAACAGGTAATAGGTACTACCTCAATTCTACTTCCCAATCCCACAATTTAATTTAGATCCTAAACAATGCAAGTGTTTGAGGGTTTGATCTAATGCAATAAAACTGGGTAGTAGGAAAGATATGATCAAGTGTTACTTGCCTGCAATGTTGATGAAGATGATTCGCACTCAAAACTCGTGATAGATCTACTCGTCACACTCCGGTCAATCTATCGTAAGCAAACAATAGTAACCACACAATAAGTACTCATCTAATGCACAGGGAAAAATCGAACAAGAGAACGAACCAGAAAGTTCAACTTAAGAACTCCGGTTGCAAAGAAAGAACGAGCCGAACAAACGACGAAAAACAAACGGCGGAAGAAAACAACTCGGTTCTAGCAAGTTGAATCTAGGTCAAAATTTTACTGTAGCAAAAGCTTGTTCAAGTTGATTAGACGAAACGGCGGTTTCGAGATGAAACTCCAGGCGCTTGAATCACCTGATTACGATAAACGAGCGAGAAGATAAACTAGAACGAAGATCGGATCTGAGATCGCGATCGCGGAATAAATCCGACGAGAAGAAAAAGAAGAACGGTTATACGAACAGACGTCGTTAACCGGGAAATAATCGGTGATCACGTTCGTTGAGACGAACGGTCCGAAAGAAGAATGAAAACCAATCTAGGGTTTTCGGAAAAGAGATCGAAGCGAAAAACCGATCTAGAACACCGGAACGGTTTAGCGAAAAAAATCGGAAAGAAAACGAATCGGTAGAGAAGAAAAGAATCGGAACGGTTTATAAGAAAAACCGAACCGAGGGAAAGAAGAGACGCGGCGCGGTACCTCCGGCGAACGGCGGCGACGGCGGCGTTGACGCAGGGCGGCGGCGGCGCGGTGACGCATGGTGGCGGTGGCGGCACTAGGGCGCGGGGTTGGGCGGCGTTGGGCGCGGCGGCGATGCACAAGGGCGG
>NW_025279330.1:0-1235 GCF_018294505.1 Triticum aestivum
GTTGAATTCGTTATTGAACTTGAGCCTGGCACGGAACCTGTGTGCAAACGTCCCTACAAGCTCGGGCCTGAAGAGTTGAAGGAGTTGAAGAAACAACTCGATGAGCAAGAAAGATTGGGTCTCATTCGGCCTAGTACTTCTCCGTGGGGTTGTGGTGTTCTTTTTGTGAAGAAGAAGGATGGATCGAGTCGACTTTGTGTTGATTACCGTCCAGTAAACAAGAAGACCATCAAGAACAAATACCCACTTCCCAACATCAATGAGCTGTTCGAACAACTCAAGGGTGCTCAAGTATTCTCCAAGCTTGATCTCCGTATGGGTTATCATCAGATTCGTATTCGTGAGCAAGATATTCACAAGACGGCGTTCAGAACAAGCTTTGGTTCATATGAATACACCGTCATGTCTTTTGGCCTCGCCAACGCTCCTCCGACGTTCTCTCGCATGATGAACTTCATCTTCAACCCCTACACCAATGAATTCGTTCTGGTCTATCTCGACGACATTCTGGTTTTCTCGAAGAACAAGAAAGATCATGCCAGGCACTTGCGTTTGGTTCTTGACAAGCTCAGAGAACATCAGTTCTACGCCAAGTTCTCCAAGTGTGAATTTTGGCTCGATGAGGTTCTTTATCTTGGTCATATCATCTCCGCCAAGGGCATTTCCGTGAATCCTGAGAAGGTGACTGCAATTGTGAATTGGGAACCTCCTCAGAACGTAAAGCAACTCCGCAGTTTCCTCGGTCTCGCAAGCTATTGCAGAAGATTCGTTGAAAACTTTTCTAAGATCGCCAAGCCTCTCTCAAATCTTCTTCAGAAGCACGTCAAGTACGTTTGGTCTCCGGAGTGTGATATTGCTTTCAACACTTTGAAAGAGAAATTGATCACTGCTCCAGTTCTGACTCCACCTGATGAAACCAAGCCGTACGAGGTCTTTTGTGACGCCTCTCTCCAAGGTCTCGGTGCTGTACTGATGCAAGAGAAGAAAGTTGTTGCTTATACCTCTCGCCAGTTGAAACCTAATGAGAAGAACTACCCCACTCATGATCTCGAGTTGGCGGCAGTTGTACACGCTTTGTTGACTTGGAGACATCTTCTATTGGGAAGGAAAGTGGATATTTTCACTGATCACAAGAGTCTCAAGTACATCTTCACTCAGCCTAATCTCAACCTCAGGCAGACTCGATGGGTCGAAATGATTCAAGAGTACAATCCGAGTATCGAGTATACTCCAGG
>NW_025279331.1:0-1235 GCF_018294505.1 Triticum aestivum
CCGCAAAAATTAAAAAAAGAAAAGAAAAAGAAAATGTTTTATAAATAAAAATAATTAGTTTAATTAATCTCTCACTGACAGGTGGGCCCAGTAGTTAATTAACTAAAAACTAATTAGTTTAATCCTCTGTTAACCCACTGTCTATGACAGGTGGGTCCCCCTTGTCAGTTTGACCAGTCAACCCGGACTGTTGACCGCTGATGTCACTCCTATGTCATGCTGACGTCATATTCCTTTTTTCTGTTAATTAGATAATTCCAGAAATTCAAATAAACTTTGAAAATTCATATCTTTTAAACCGTAACTCGGATGAAAATGTTTTCTATATGAAAGTTGCTCAGAACGACGAGACGAATCCGAATACGCAGTCCGTTCGTCCACCACACCTCCCTAACCTATCGAACTAGCAACTTCCCCCTCCGGTCCGTCTGTCCGAAAACGCGAAACATCGGGAATACCTCCCGGATGTTCCCCCCCTTCACCGGTACCACCTACTGTCGCGTTAGGGCACCCCTAGCACCGCTCATTGTCTTGTCACGCATCGTCTTGCTTATGTTTGCATTGTATTTACTGTTTCTTCCCCCTCTTCTCTCCGGTAGACTACGAGACCGACACTGCTGCTGCCCAGTTCGACTACGGAGTCGACGACCCCTCCTACTTGACAGAGCAATCAGGCAAGCCCCCCCCTTGATCACCAGATATCGCCTACTCTCCTCTATACTGCTTGCATTAGAGTAGTGTAGCATGTTACTGCTTTCGGTTAATCCTATTCTGTTGCATAGCCTGTCATTGTTGCTACAGTTGTTTCCCTTACCTGCTACCCTACTGCTTAGTATAGGATGCTAGTTTTCCATCAGTGGCCCTACATTCTTGTCCGTCTGCTGTGCTATACTATCGGGCCGTGATCACCTGGGCGGTGATCACGGGCATATACTTGTATACTATATACATGACACATGTGATGACTAAAGTCGGGTCGGCTCGTAGGAGTACCCGCAAGTGGATCTTTGCGGCGGAGCGACAGGGCAGGTTGAGACCGCCTAGGTAAGAGGTGGGCCTGGCCCTGGTCGGCGTTCGCGGATACTTAACACGCTTAACGAGATCTTGGTATTTGATCTGAGTCTGGCCATTTGGTCTATACGCACTAACCATCTACGTGGGAGTAGTTATGGGTATCCCGACGTCGTGGTATCAGCCGAAGCTCTTTTGACGTCAGCGACTGAGTGGCGCGCGCC
>NW_025279332.1:0-1235 GCF_018294505.1 Triticum aestivum
CAACTCACGCCGCCTGGAACACCTCAGAGAAATGGTGTGTCCGAACGTCGTAATCACACTCTATTGGATATGGTGCGATCTATGATGTCTCTTACCGATTTACCGCTCTCATTTTGGGGCTATGCTTTAGAGACTGCCGCATTCACTTTAAATAGGGCTCCGTCGAAATCCGTTGAGACGACACCGTATGAATTATGGTTTGGGAAGAAACCTAAGCTGTCGTTTCTAAAAGTTTGGGGATGCGATGCTTATGTCAAGAAACTTCAACCTGAAAAGCTCGAACCCAAGTCGGAGAAATGCGTCTTCATAGGATACCCTAAGGAAACCATTGGGTATACCTTCTACCTCAGATCCGAAGGCAAGATCTTCGTTGCCAAGAACGGGTCCTTTCTGGAGAAGGAGTTTCTCTCGAAAGAATTGAGTGGGAGGAAAGGGGAACTTGATGAGGTGATAGTCACCCCTTCCGAACCGGAAAGTAGTGCAACACGGGAAAATGTTCCTGTGGTGCCTACACCGACTGGGGAGGAAGTTAATGATGATGATCATGAAGCTTCGGATCAAGTTACTACTGAACTTCGTAGGTCCACAAGGACACGTTCCGCACCAGAGTGGTACGGCAACCCTGTCCTGGAAATCATGTTGTTAGACAACGGTGAACCTTCGAACTATGAAGAAGAGATGGCGGGCCCGGATTCCGACAAATGGCTAGAAGCCATGAAATCCGAGATAGGATCCATGTATGAAAACGAAGTATGGACTTTGGCTGACTTGCCCCATGATCGGCGAGCCATAGAAAACAAATGGATCTTTAAGAAGAAGACAGACGCGGATGGTAATGTGACCATCTATAAGGCTCGACTTGTCGCTAAGGGTTATCGACAAGTTCAAGGGGTTGACTACGATGAGACCTTCTCACCCGTAGCGAAGCTGAAGTCCGTCCGAATCATGTTAGCAATTGCCGCATACTATGATTATGAGATATGGCAGATGGACGTCAAAACGGCATTCCTTAACGGCTTCCTTAAGGAAGAGTTGTATATGATGCAGCCGGAAGGTTTTGTCGATCCTAAGAATGCTAACAAAGTATGCAAGCTCCAGCGCTCAATCTATGGGCTGGTGCAAGCATCTCGGAGTTGGAACATTCGCTTTGATGAGATGATCAAAGCGTTTGGGTTTACACAGACTTATGGAGAAGCCTGTGTTTACAAGAAAGTGAGTGGGAGCTCTGTAGCATT
>NW_025279333.1:0-1235 GCF_018294505.1 Triticum aestivum
GGGCCAGAATCAGCCGAAACTGCGATTGTTGATGACCGATACGTAAGCGCACCTTGGGGTTCGACATCCATGCAAATTGCTTTGGGACCCCAAAAATGTGAGTAATAGTCCATGAAACGGGCCAGAATCGACAAAAACCACGAGTGTTGATGACCGACAGTTAAACGCACCACGGGGTTTGTTAATCGTGGAAATCACTCCGGGACCCCAAAACAATCAGTAATAGTCCACGAAACGGGCCAGAATTGGCCAATACTATGAGAGTTGATGACCGAAACGTAAGCGCACCTTGGGATTCAACAACTATGGAAATCGCTTCGTGTCCGCAAAACGGTGAGTAATAGTCCATGAAACGGGCCAGAATCATCAAAAACCGCGAGTGTTGATGTCTGACACGTAAACGCACCCCGGGATTCGTTAATCATGGAAATCACTCTGGGACCCCAAAAAAGTGAGTAATAGTCCACAAAACGGGCCAGAATCGGCCAAAACTGTGACTGTTGATGACCGACATGTAAGCACACCTTGGGGTTCAATAACTATGGAAATGGCTTTGGGATCCCAAAATGGTGAGTAATAGTCCACGAAATGGGTCACAATTCGCCAAAACTGTGAGGGTTGACGACGGGCACGTAAACGCACCCCAGGGATCGTCAATCATGGAAATCGCTTTGGGACCCCAAAACGGTGAGTAACAGTGCACAAAACGTACCAGAATGGGCCAAAATTGTGAGTGTTGATGACGGACACGTAAACGCACCCCGGTGTTCGTCAACCGTGGAAATCACTTCGAGACCCCAAAACTGAGTAATAGTGAGAGAAACGGGCCAGAATCGGCCCAATCTGCGAGTCTTGGCGACCAGCACGTAAGCACATCTTGGGGTTCAACAAGCATGGAAATCACTTTGGGACTGCAAAACGGTGAGTAATAGTCCATGAAAGAGCCCTGAATCGGTAAAACCTAGGGTTATTGATCAACGATACATAAACGCACCCCGGGGTTCTTCAATCATGGAAATCGCTCAGGGACCCGAAATCAGTGAGTAATAGTCCATGAAACGGGCCAAAATCGGCCAAAACTGCAAATGTTGATGACCGACACAGAAACACACCGGTGTTCGTTGGTCGTGGAAATCACTACGTTACCCCAAAACTGAGTAATAGTCCAAGAAACGGGCCAGAATCAGCCGAAACTGCGATTGTTGATGACCGATACGTAAGCGCACCTTGGGGTT
>NW_025279334.1:0-1235 GCF_018294505.1 Triticum aestivum
CTTAATGGTAATTCTTACCATCATTGTCTGTCTTCCTTTTAAAATCCATCCGTACTCATTTGCCTTACGACCATCGAGCCGTTCTGCCAAAGTCTTCACTTTGTTTTCATACATGGATCCTCTCTCGGATTTTATGGCCTCAAGCCATTTATCGGAATCCGGGCCCACCATCGCTTCTCCATAGCTCGTAGGCTCATTGTTGTCTAGCAACATGACTTCCAAGACAGGATTACGTACCACTCTCAAGTAGTACGCATCCTTGTCATCCTACGAGGTTTGGGAGTGACTTGATCTGAAGTTTCATGATCACTATCATAAGCTTCCACTTCAATTGGTGTAGGTGCCACGGGAACAACTTCCTGTGCCCTGCTACACACTGGTTGAAGTGATGGTTCAATAACCTCATCAAGTCTCCACCATCCTCTCACTCAATTCTTTCGAGAGAAACCTTTCCTCGAGAAAGGACCTGATTCAAGAAACAATCCTTTATTTCTTTTGGATCTGAGACAGGAGGTATACCCAACTGTTTTGGGTGTCCTATGAAGATGCATTTATCCGCTTTGGGTTCTAGCTTATCAGCCTGAAACTTTTTCACATAAGCGTCGTAGCCCCAAACTTTTAAGAAACGACAACTTAGGTTTCTCTAAACCATAATTCATACGGTGTCATCTCAACGGAATTACGTGGTGCCCTATTTAAAGTGAATGTGGTTGTCTCTAATGCCTAACCCATGAACGATAGTGGTAATTTGATAAGAGACATCATGGTACGCACCATATCCAATAGGGTGCAACTATGATGTTCGGACACACCATCACATTATGGTGTTCCAGGCGGTATTAATTGCGAAACAATTTCCACAATGTCTTAATTGTGTGCCAAAACTCGTAACTTAGATATTCATCTCTATGATCATATCATAGACATTTTATCCTCTTGTCACAATGATCTGCTACTTCACTCTGAAATTACTTGAACCATTCAATAATTCAGACTTGTGTTTCATCAAGTAAATATACTCAACATTTACTCGAATCATCTGTGAAGTAAGAACATAATGATATTCACTGCATGCCTCAGCACTCATTCGACTGCACACATCAAAATGTGTTACTTCCAACAAGTTGCTATCTTGTTCCATCTTACTGAAAATGAGGCTTTTCAGTCATCTTGCCCATGTGGTATGATTTGCATATCTCAAGTGATTCAAAATCAAGTGAGTCCGAACGATCCAT
>NW_025279336.1:0-1235 GCF_018294505.1 Triticum aestivum
TACTCTCTCTTCACTCTCTCATGGTTTCCCACAAGGACACTTGAACGCACACTATACACACACATACACCAAGGAACAGACCATCCGCTAGCTTTGCCGAGAGGCTCCGTCCTTGGTCAATACAGTGGCTACATGTTTCTGCTCTAGCCCTCTCGGTCCTCTTCTTTTCATTGACTGAAAGCAGTGCACATATACAGGGCTAAGGCACCTTGTGCCACCAACTCACACCACTACATCCACTTCCTGAAATCACTCCACGAGATGGATGACTCGGCCAACTACTCACTTATCCTAAGCCATGCACTAACAGACTCACCCATGAAGCTAGCTAACCACTTGTTGCATGCAGCAACAAACTAAACATCCTCTACGTCCAATGATTGGTGCAGCCCACTAGTAGAAAAGGGGGCAATGGTCCAGGCCAGGTCAGCCCATTAGTCCCGGTTCAATCCAGAACCAGGACCAATGGGGGCACTGGACCCGGTTCGTGAGCCCCGGGGGCCGGCCGGGCCACGTGGGCCATTGGTCCCGGTTCGTCTGGACCTTTTGGTCCCGGTTGGTGGGACGAACCGGGACCAATGGTCCTCGCTCCTGGCGCACTACTATTGGTCCCAGTTGGAGGCATCAATCGGCACCAAAGGCTGCCCATTAGTCCCGGTTTATACCACCAACCGGGACTAAAGGGTTGGTCTTCGTTGCGGCCAAAGGGTTGGTCTTCGTTGCAGGCAGAGTTTAGTCCCACCTCGCCAACCGAAGGAGGCTCACACCGCTTTATAAGCCCCTCCCTCTCTGCCTTGTTGAGCTCCTCTCAAAATGAAAATAGATGCCCTTATACAGGGAATTTGACCTAAATTCTTACTGGATTTCTCTGAAGTTAGTAGAAATTTATTGTGAATTTAGGTTGAATTTTCACTATAAGCGCATCTATGCTCATTTTTTTAGTAAAGTTAATCACAACTATTTTTTCTTCTATTTATTTCTGAGTAGTTTTTTATATAGTTTTTTTCTGCTATATTTATTTTTTTCTATTTTTTTCTGAGTGGTAATAAGTCATTAAAAATAAGCATTTGTGCTCATTTTTTTAGTAAAGTTAATCACAACTATTTTTTCTTCTATTTATTTCTGAGTAGTTTTTTATATAGTTTTTTTCTTTTCTGCTATATTTATTTTTTTTCTATTTATTTCTGTGTGATAATAAGTCATTAAAAATAAGCATCTATGCTCATTTTTTACTA
>NW_025279337.1:0-1235 GCF_018294505.1 Triticum aestivum
GAGAGGAGAGGGCGGCGTCGCGGCGTCGGGGCGGAGACGAGGACGACGGGGCGGCGTCAAGGCGGCGGGGCAGCGGCGTCGCGGCGTCGGGGTGTCGGGGCGGAGACGAGGACGACGGGGCGGCGTCGAGGCGGCGGGGCAGCGGCGTCAGGAGAGGAGAGGGGAAGGGGATCGAGGGCGAGGGCGAGGGAGAGAGGGGATAGGTTATCCAACAGGTACATCCATACTAATGGCGCACCTCACCCTGGTGCGCCATAAGTACATCCATACTAATGGCGCACCCCACCCTGGTGCGCCATTAGTATTTTTTTTATTTCTGCTCGAGCCAACAGGTTATCTTCCACCTTACCTGACCCACACCAAGTTCCCTCTACTAGCTTGACTGGTCAGCAGCCAGTTCTCACACCAGGAGGTCCTGGGTTCGATTCCCAGGCTCCACAATTTTTTTTATGCATTTAAAATGCTGTTTGATATTTATTTGTGTTTAAATATGTCCAAACTTGTTTAAATCATAACAGTAATATTTTTTTATAAGACAGTAATAATTTTTAAAAAATATCATCAAATAGTAATGCCGGTGGAGCGGGGGAGGGTGCGCGGGGTGCGGGGGGCCGGTGGACCGGGGGGTGCTCGGCGGCGAGGGGGACCAGATCTGGCGAGGTAGGATAGCTAGCGATCGAGATGGAGGGGGATCGACATCGAGTGTCCATGAAATTTAAAAATATTCATGATAGTTCAAAAAGTGCCCATGAAATACAATCGAGAAATGAAGGCTACGATTTAAATACAATCGATCTTAGCTAGCTATCTGTTCACAATCTTCTTGCCCTTCTTTTTCGCAAATGGAGTTCTTCTGTGGAACGGACGTCCTTTAGGTAGGGTGGTCCTGCTTCTTCTTGTGGTGTATGCTGCTACTTCATCATCGTCGTCATGTTTGATTCTCGGGTCGCCGTACTTGTCGAAGTCTTGCTCATTGGCTACTCCATCCATTCCGATGATCTTCCTTTTGCCTCTCCTCACGACAACACGACTGGGCTTTGACGGGTCGGTAATGAAGAAGCATTGGTCCACTTGGGAAGCCAGTACCCATGGCTCATTTTTCGCGGTGACGTTTGCGCCTGCGGTCTTGGATTTGGCTTCGGGTATAACCATGGTGGTGAAATACCGGTCTTCTTTTAGGACGCTCTTGGCCCATCTGACACGGAACATCGGGACCTTCTCTCCAGCGTAGCTCA